>NW_003314345.1:71996-77238 GCF_000143415.4 Selaginella moellendorffii
TCCTTATGCTCATCCAGCCAAATACAGATGCAAAGTCCAGTTTACTAACACTTGAACAAGAGGGACTAATAAAGGGTCCAGCAATACTAATCTCCTGCCATCATGGCAGTAAGGAAAGAGTGTTTGTAAGGATTAACTAACAGGTAACTTTCGATACCCGAAGTCATATTTGTGACATTTTGGACGATTGGCTTATTAAACGTTATACCAAACCTTACAAACTTGCAATTCAACTTGCTGCAATAACTGATTTGGTCTTTTCAACTGAGAAAAAAGCCTATTATATAAACCATATATTATAATATTGGGAAAACAAATTAACACTAAGTCATTCATTTTGTATTCCGCAGATAAAAAATAATAGGAATTGCAATGTCATTGTTGTCTCACTTGTACATAGCTTGAGTGTTCGATAAACTCTATTTAGACAAGTAGAAGAATGCTCGTCAAATATTGATCCCAATACCTAGCATCAGCAGCTTGTGACAATCACAAATGTAAACCCAACTTTATTAGCAATATTAAATCATGGTTATATAGGAGTTTATATGATGAAACACCAATAAAACTCTATACCCCTATATCATATGCATACCAAACAAATAGTAAATAACCATCCTAATTTGAATACTAAAAGTTCATGTACTTCATGATTATTCTTTTAAAGGTCCAATCAGTTGTCCTATCAAACCATTTGTCTATGGATGATAAATACTTGGGGAAGTGTGGCATATCCCCAATTAAGACATTAAAATATGAAATGCCTCAACAATATTTATCCCAACAGAATTGTTGGAATGCGAGGAAGTATCCAACAACAATTGCAGATGCACTACCAAGAGCATTGACTTCCACTTAATGAGTCAAGTAATCAAAATGAATAATGACATATTCATTGCCAACTGTTGATTGTGGAAAAGGCCCCATCAAATCAAATATTACTAACTCAAATAAATGGGAAATTGCAATTGACTTCAACTGTCTTTTTGCAGCATGAGGGGGAGTACTAAGAGCTTCGTACCAAACCCAACTACACACATACCAAATAACATTACATTGCACTTCCAGCCAATAGAAAAAACTTATACACCTTCTCAATCACACAATAATGTTTTATATACCCATATAAAATTGGAGAATCATGATAGCCATAAAGAAAGTGTGGAATAAAGATTAAAGGCACTACTAGCCATAAATGATTATTATGATTCATCCCCACAAAATAAAGAATGTTATCTTCAAAGTGATATTAAGAATGTAAATGCCGAAATAACAAGTTATCAATAAATGATGCATGATTCTCAAACCCATTGTGAAGTCTTTGGATCCATAGTTCAACCTTTTAAACTTTATGAACCTCATTAAGAGAAGGTAAATTTTGCTCTGTGCCTTATGGACACTAAACATTTAGTGCAGCAATTATAGACAATACAAAAATCTCATTTAAAAAATCCATAAATGCTGGAATAATAGATTTATCAAGAACAGGAGAAGAGAGAGAACAAAGAAGAGGAGCTTGAGAAAAGGCATTAACATTAATCATAGAACTCCCCGAGTTTTGAACAATCTCGAAATTATATATTTGAAGCTTTAGAGATTACTAAGTAGTACGACCAACTAAGTTCTTTTGCTTCAATAACAAAGTAACCGTGGCATGATCATTTTCTACTAACATCTTAAAACTATGCAAATATGTATAAAGCTTCTTAAAACCCCAAACTATTGCTAAACACTTAATCTCTATTTTGAAGTAGTACACTTTTGCTAGTGGTATAATTTATAACTAATGTATGCAATGGAATGAAATTGACTAAACATAGTCTTGCTTTCTTGCATCAACACACCTCCAATACTGATATTAAAAGCATCCATATGCAACACCAAAATGGGAGGAGTTGTTAATACTCTTTGAGATTTGTAAATGCCCACTCATAATTCATGGATTAAATGAAAGATAACATTAACAACTTCAACAATGGTTGCAACGGTGCAATATGATAAGAAAAATAATCAATGAAACAATTGATATATTGCAACCTACCTAATAAGTGTTGCACATCATTCACACACTTCAGAGTAAAAAACTTCAGAAAAATAACAAATTTGTCAAAATCAATTTGCAAACCTTCACAAGAAATATGATACTTAAGTTAAGTCATATTCTTAGATCCAAAGATGCATTTCAACCCCTTCAACTTTAAATAACATTCTTGTAGTCGATCCAACATCTTATAAACATTATAGGTATGCTACTTCCATCCCCTTTAAGTTCGTAAGGTGTTAGATTAACTAATGCTCTTTCTTGAGTTCATTTTCATTATTTGCTCTCTTCTCATGTTCCTGACGAGTGTATTGTTTTAGCATATATGGATTTTTTAAATGAGGTTTTTGGGCTATCAATAATTGCTCTACTAAATGTTTAGTGTCCATAAGGTGTAAAGCAAAATTTATATTCTTTTGACGAGGTTCATGAGGTTCAAAATGTTGAACTGTGGATCCAAAGGCTTTATAATGTATTTAAGAATTATGCATCATTTATTAATGACTTGCCATTTCAACATTTACATTCTCAATATCACTTTGAAGATGACATTTTTTATTTTGTGGGAATGAATCATAATAATCATTTATGGTTAGTGGTGTCTTTGATTTTTATTCCACACTTTCTTTATGCCTACCATGATTCTCTTATTCTATATGGGTATATAGGACATCATTGTGTGATTAAGAAAGTGTATAGATTTTTCTATTGGCCGGAGATGTAATGTGATATTATCTGATATGTGTATAGTTGCATTTAGTGCTAAGCTTCTGATACTCCCCCTTATGCTACAGAAGAACAGTTGGAGTCAATTGCAATTTCTCGTTCATTTGAGTTGGTGGCATTTGATTTGATGGGGCTTTTTTCACAGTCAATAGTTGGCAATGTGTATGTTATTATTTATTTTGACTACTTGACTCATTGGGTGGAAGTTAATGCTCTTGCTACTATGTTTGCAACTACTATTGGATACTTCTTCTTTAATCAAATGGTGTTTTAACAATCCTATCAAGACCAAATTCTCTCAAATGATAGTCTTGTATTTACGGTTGAGGCATTTTATGTTTTAATATCTTATCTGGAGATATGCCACACTTTCACAAGCATTTATCATTTATAGATAGATAGTTTGGTGGGACAACTTATTTAGACCCTTAAAGGAATGATTGTGAAGTACGTGAACTTTTAATATTTAGATTGGGATGGTTATTATAAAGAACCAACTCCCTAATATGTTGTAGGCTAAAGGATCTTTAAAACCATGACCAGAATGATAAAGAATTCATTAGATGAGACCGAGTATGAGATCGAGTCCAAGACCAATTTCAAGACCGAGTATGAGATCTGAGACCTAAGATTAGGTCCTAAACTGAGTCCGAGATTGAGTCCGAGGTCGAGTCTGAGACTAGGTTCAAGATCGGGTCCGAGATCGAATCTAAGGTTGAGTTCGAGACCGAGCTTGAGGTCAAGTCTGAGACTGAGCCTAAAGTCAAGTCTAAGACCAAGCCTAAGGTCGAGTCCGAGATCAAGTCCAAAATTGAGTCCAAATATTAATATATATATGTCATGTATATGTCATGGGGTGAAAGCCCAAAGTGATAGTCCCCCGGGGGGGGGGGCTGCAAGGGGTTCTAAAAATATAGTAGAGATAGTGAGGTTTAAAAATCAATCTTGAATTTTGAAAGAACTCTTCAGTGGTCTTTTCAAACCAATTTAAGGTTGAGATTGAGGGTTAGGGGCCTTGGTTGGTAGTGAGCATGGATTGGAGGGTGCTAAAGAGGCCTCCCAAAGAAGTGCTTAAAATTAACTCCCACTCTCAAAAGGGAAACCAATTGTTATGTTCCCAACTCATATGGAGTGGTGTCCTGCTTGAGTACTATGTGGTTCATTGATCCTCACTCCTTCCCAAGGGTTTGGGCCTTTTATTCAGGATAAAAGTGGGAGAGTAGGGGTACCTATATTGGGCTATTAAGCCATAGTGTTTCCCTTTGGGATCCCAAAGTAAGATGCATCTAAAGCATGGGATTTAAAAGTTTTATAATCAAGTTTTGTTATACTAAGAGATGTTAGGAATTTGGAGGCTTGGTTTGTTTGGCTGCTTGTGCTTGGAAGGACTGTAACTGAACCTTAAGTCCAATCTAACTCGGGGAGGGGGACTGGGAGAGAATTTAGGAATCCATAAATGGATGGATAATACTCTATTACTCATGCAGTGAGTAATTAAAACCAAAGAGAACCAAATAGAAGTTACTATAATAGGTGGGAATCTTAGCAAGGGAGTTTAATTAAGGCCAAGGCAATAGTGGTTGGATAGATGAGGTAAATTGGTAATTTAGAAAGGAAAAATTTATAGCTTATAGTTATTTGCCATTTGTTTAGTATGTATATAACATAGGGGTATAGAATTCTATTGGTGTTTCACTATTTAAACTCCTATATGATCATGATTTGAGTTTACTTTTACAATTGCCACGAGCTGTTGATGTTAAGTATTGGGGTGAACATTTAATAAGCATTCTTCCATTTATCCAAGTAGAGTCAGTTAAACATTTAGGCTGCATATAAGCGGGATAACAACGGTGTTATAATTCCTATCATTGTCCACTTGTAGAGTATAAAGTGGATGACTTGGTGTTAGTCTGTTTTCCCAATGTTATGGTATATGGTTTAGCTAAAAGGCTCCTTGCTTAGTGGAAGGGACTGTATTGGGTATTGTGGCAAGTTGAATTGCAAATTTATAAAATTTGGCATAATGTTTAACAAGCCAATCCTATAGAAATTGTGCATGTGCAACTGTTAAAACACTTCATACAAAGGGATTCAGAACAACTAATACCACTTACGGATCCATTGGTGCCTCTTTCTAATGTTCTTCCAAATCTTAGGCTATCAACTAAAGAACCCTGATTGCATTCCATCCTTCCGAGAGTAAAGGATGATATCAGGTCTAAGTGTACAATTATAATGCTCTATATTAATATTAATGGCTATATATTAATCTTTATTTTAGTGGAATTTTGATAGCCGTCAGATTGATTTTAATCCGAGCCACTCACTTCTATATATAAGCTAGGGTTTTTAGACTAATTGATATGTAAATTTTTGTATCCCCTTTCCATATTCCGTGCAGTCATAGAGGTTAATTATTTAAATATAGAGTAATTATATATTTATTTATATATATATATATATATATATATA
>NW_003314345.1:77338-92161 GCF_000143415.4 Selaginella moellendorffii
TAAAAATAGAGTTTGAGATGACCCCGAGATGAAGTCCGAAATGGACCCAAGATGGAGTCTAAGGTTGAGTCCAAGATGGACCTAAGATGGAGTTCAAGATGGAGTTTGAGACTGACACCAAGACCGAGACTGAGACCAAGACCAAGACTGAGATGGAGTTTGAGATGGTCCCCAGATGGAGTCGGAGATGGACCCGAGATGGAGTTTGAGATGGACCCGAGATGGAGTCTGAGATGGACCCGAGATGGAGTCCGAGATGGAGTCCAAGATGGAGTCTGAGATGGAGTTCAAGATTGAGACTGAGACTGAAACTGAGACTGAGACCAAGACCGAGACCGAGAATGAGTTTGAGTTTGAGTCTGAGTCTGAGTCCAAATCTGAGTCTAAGTCAGAGTTTGAGTTAGAGTCCAAATCTGAGTCCGGATCCGAATCCGAATCCGAATACTAATACAGGCTGTTGGGTGAAAGCCCAAAATGATCATCCCCCAAGAGGGGGGGAGGGGGGCTATAGGGGGTTTCAAAAGTATAGTAGGGAGTGTATGGGGGTTGAACCCCAATGGAGTAAGTTTGGCTAGAAAATACTAGTGTAACCCAGGAAGGTCATACTTAAGTGTTGGGTGATGATATATTCATTGAAGAGTCCAAGGCTAGAGTGAATATGGACAAACAAATGGAATAGCTTGGTGAAGTGTTCAAAAGTCAACTCTAATTCCCCCAAGAGATTAAATGGTTGATGCTCTTAGTCCAAGTGTGAGTGGCACTACCTACTTGGATATTTGGCGTGGCTCAATATAACCTCTCTCTAAGCCCATGGCTAGAGCACCCAAAGGTGGAAGGTGGGGAGAGTACCCATGAGGCTTGCGTAAGGCTATAGTGTTTTGAAATGTTGTCCCAAAATCCCAAACTATAGAAAGAAAGAGAAGCAATCCTCTGATATAGTGACCAAGGATACAGTCACATGGTGAGGAAGTCCTAGACAATAGTGGGGTTTAGTGGTTGAGCCTGTAGGGTTTAGTGGTCGAGCCTATGAGCCTTGACCCAGTGGTAGTGTTGGCAAACACAGCCATGGACAGAAAGGAACTTCATGAGGACTGAAAAAGGGATATTGGGGAAAGCTATTTCTCATATCTATGGGCATCCTAAGGATGTTAAAGAGTGAATCTAAGATGATCACTTAGGACAAATGGCCTAATCTTTAAGAAATGAGACTGTGATGTAAGTGGTGTTGGATCACCGTGTGATAAAAATGAATGGGCATGGCCTTAGTGTAATGGGTTGATATATCAGTGGTACATTTGGGTGTTGATCATGGGATTGAACACATGGAGCACTCAGACCAAGTGCAAAGGTTGAATGGCATGGATGCCATTCTCAGGGTTAGCAAACCCTAAGTAAGGAATAGGACTTATGAATGTTGTGAATGAGATTTGTTCAAGTGGTCGAAGATGTGGTTAAATGACTTAAGTAGAATAGAAAATTTAGTTGCTTACAATTTGGTATAAAAGCTATTCCTTAGTCCAACTTTTATTGGAGGTCAAATATATCACCATTTGTTGGCATTATAAGGTCTTAGGAGTGGTCCTATCTTTGAGGAGTAGTAGGTCGGGAGGACATGGCTCTTCATTACAATTCATATATAAACTTGTAGGAAATGTGGTGGATAGAAAAGGGGCCGATAAGGGAATGACTTTAGGATCTTAGGAATAGTATAAAATTTTCCTTAGAGAGTTGAAAATGTGATCTAGATGAGCATTTGACTTAGTAAAGTGGCTAATGTAATTGTGGTAAATAACTATAGTTGAGATCATGGGAAAGACAGAGACTCTAAATCAATAAAGAAGTCACAAAATTAAGGTTAATGCTTATGAATTTGAGACCAAAATTAATGACTGTGGGAGGTCAAATAGGAATGAAGATATAAGTCCTTAAAATGGTAGCAAGGGCTACTTTTTATAAATGCTAGAACAAATCTAAGGAGTTGGAGGTGTACTTAGAGGATGAGTTGGTATTCTTATCATATGGATGGATAGTCTTATAGGGCAGATGTAGCCCACAGAGAACAGAAAATAATCAAGTGTTAGAATAACACTTGCAAACATAGTTCTTATGAGTAGGACATGAATACAAGAACTTGTATTCCAGTGAGCTACACCTCAAAAGTAAAACTTCATGGGTAGTCAAATTATCAAAGTCCAAAAAGCTGGATGACTCAAGTGGAGTCAAGAAATGATCCTAAGGGATTGGTAGAAGTATTTAGATTGAAGTGTATTGTGCCCTACGAAAAATGGGGAGGATCATAAAATCCAAATATGAAAATAGTGGGTATCTATCACGAATGTGACTTCGGGTATCAAAAGATACTTGTCACCTAGTCCTTACGAGGACTCTTTCCTTACTGCCATAACGGCAGGAGGTTGGTACTACTAGATCCCTTTATTAGCCCCTCTTGTTCAACTGTTAGTAAACTAGACTTAGCATCTGTACTTGGCCAAATGAGCATAAGGAAGGAATTCCTTAGTGTCTATTTAGCCAAGCATACTTGGCCTAGCTTGTTAATTCTCTTTTGCTCTGTCTTGCACTGGCTTGGCAAGAATCCTCACATATTGAGACTAGTCCATCAATATTGCCAAATGATAGCTTACCGTGTCTGCCAAACACCCTCGCTATCATACCTTTTGTGTTGCTCTCATTTTGATCCCAAATGCTATTTATGGAAAGTGTCTAGATTCGCTCATTTGGCTTATCTATGGAATGTAGAGATTGGCCTGAATACAATGGTGTTCGTTCCATGTCCAAATTCGCAATTTAGTGCCATTCCATATTTAGTAAGTTTCAAGTTTGTCCCAGAGACCAACTCCTAGTACTAAGAGAGGCTTGGGGTGAAAGGGATAGTGGTTAGAATGCATGTCTGACCACCTGAGACATTAGTTTGGCTCCCACTAGGCTTTGTCGCTCTTTGTTCTGCGTCTGGCTTGAGTCTAAGCCCAAGCTCCACACTACTCTAGTTGGTGGGGTATCCTCCTCCTCGCATTAGGCCACCGATATGCCAGAATTGTGCCAAACTCCATCTGACACCATTTTGCGTGCAAGTGCTGGATACGGGGAGTTGGTGCTCATGGGATTGTACCAGACCCTTGTTTCGTAATACAACTGGCTTGGAGTTTGGCTCTAAATTCAGCTGCGCTACATTTGGTATCAAAGAAATTGTCTCAGCGATTCCTATCCAACTTTTGTCGGATTTTCTGACTCAAGTTACATACACATAGACTTTTTTAGTAGATCTAAAGCAACTTGTGTAGGATTAGTTAGATTGCACTATTCAGTAAGAACGTTGTATGCATGTTCAATTACTAATAGAGGCATGCATGCAGCTAGTGGAATGGTGAAAAAGAACCGTGTTGATGATGCTGAAACCTCTAGACGGGCAAATTGAAAGAAGGAAACTCTTGCTAGAGATGCTGTGGAAGAGGCTAAGGCTGAGTCAGAAGAGGAAGAGCTAGATACTGGGGCACTACAGCGTACAGCTTAGGAAGTCAAGATCGAGAATTTGCGAAGGGAGATTCATAAATTGAAGAAGGAGAACAAGAAAAGGAAAAAAGAAGCTGAGGCAGCTAAACTAGCTAAGCCAAAGCAACCAGACTCCTCTTCAAGTTCTGAGGTAAATGAAGTTTTGCAACTACCCCCAGTTGCATGAGTTTCAAAGTTCAAGCCTCTAAAACCACCCAATTTGAGAAGCATGTAGGACTATCAGGTTTTGGAAAACTATTTTCATAACGGCAGACGTAGATGATTGTAGGAAAGTTGTGTGTGCGCATTCCTTTCTCACTGATCATGCCAAAACTTTATGGCGCCAGGTGTGTGCTGAAAAAGGGCAGATTAGAAGTTGGACCAAGATGCAGTCTCGTATCCGTAAGGAATACTTGCCTCACTATCTTGGTCTAAGACTTTGCGCAGAGCTATGGCGGTTAAAGCAGTGAAGGGACCTCATGCATTACATTAATGCATTTGCTCAGAAGCGCATTATAATTGCAAATATGAGTGACGAAGATGCTCGAAGTTATTTTCTAGAAGGTTTAAGTTCACTTTCTCACAATGAAATTTTGAAGTTTAAGCCAAAGACGTACCTGGAGTGTAAGGAAGCAACACAGCAAATTGCCTTTAGTCACTTACTCATGGAACAATATCAATAGCCGTATGCTGGTACTTTGGACAAGAATAAGAATTCTAGGAATAAACAAGGAGACTGGAAACAAGGGGTGGAAGGTAGGTGCCACCTAGAGGCTCACAAGCTACGATTAACAAAGGTGGTGGTGGTTGGAGACCACCAGTAGCTTCTTCTGGTCCTAGGCCCTCTGTTCCTCCTCCTGGTGGGTACAAACAACAGCAACCTGCAAAACCTACTCCTAGCGGAACAGGTAGTGTGGGTCATTGATTCCATTGTGGAGAGTTAGAACATAGGTCCTCGGAATGTCCCAACAAGTATAAGACAAGGTCTCATGTTAATCTCATGAGGGAAGATGGTGGTGGTGAAGCTAAAGGTGTTGACGAGTTGGTCAATGCAGACTATGAGGAAGAGGAGGTGAGTTACTTTCGTTGCTTTCCTCAAGCCTTTTTCGCAATCAATGCAAACATTGATCCGTTAATGTATTTGGTAGGCTTTGTCTGTAGACACCAAATCCAAATGATGATTGATATAGGAGCTACACACAACGTGACTTAGTTAAGTTTTTAGGATTGAATGTTGAGCAAATGTCACCTATGCACTTCCGGTTTGCGAAAGATGGGCAAGTAGCCAGAAAATTTGTGAGTGATATTCCAATAAAAATATCTAAATGGAAAGAAAGAGTGGACTTAGTAGTGTTGAAGATACCAGATTTTCATATGGTGTTTGGTATGGACTTCTTCAACAAATATATAAAAGGGATTTATAGTGCTAGACAAAGTCGTATCATGTTAAAGTCAGAAGGACGTCCTAATTTGTCCTTCCAGTTGCAATAGTGCTCCTCAAAGGATTGGGATGCTACATTCTTGACAGTGAAAGCCACTCAAAAAGCAGCTAAGAAGGGATGTCAGACCTTTTGGGTTCAAGTGATGGAAGCTGAGGGTGTTAGTGACTTAACTTGAATCGGCAACAGGGTTGATCTTGTACCAAAGAAGATATTGGAGTTGTTGGCAAGGAATCAGGATATCTTCCTAAAGGATTTGCCACTAGGGCTACCTCCTAGCCGTGAGGTTGATCATTGGATTGAGGTTATTCCGAGTTCTAAACCCCTAACAAAAGCTCTATATAGTTTGAACATCAAGGAGATGGCTGAACTCAAAAAACAACTCACAAAGCTTCTTGACGAAGGTCATATCCAACCAAGCAAGTCACCTTATGGAGCGCTGGTCCTTTTTGTTATGAAAAAGGATGAAACCATAAGCATGTGTATCAACTATCGGGCACTCAACAAAATCACGGTAAAAAATAGTTATCCTTTACCTTGCATTGATGACTTGTTTGACCAACTCTTAAAAGTTAAGTATTTTATATGACTTGATTTGCGGTCTAGGTATCATCAAATATAGGTGGTAGATCAGGATGTGGAGAAGACAGTCTTTAAGACTTGGTACAGATCTTATGATTTCCTTGTCATGCCGTTTGGGTTATGCAATGCTCCGGCAACATTCAGAACTATGATGGATAGAATATTTAGAGATTATTTGGATACATTTGTCGTCCTATACATTGACAATGTTCTAGTCTTCAGCAAAACGTTGGAGGAATATTTGAAACACTTGGAGTTAGTGTTTCAAAAGTTGCGTGAACACAAACTATATGCTAAAGAAAGTAAATGTGCTTTTGGACAATTGTGCGTGAACTTTTTTGGACATATAGTTGGTGGTGGCGTAATTAAGGTGGATCCAAAGAAGGTGGAAGTAGTGAAGTCCTAGGAAGTTCCGACCACTGTATTAGATGTTTTTTCCTTTCTCAGTTTCGCGAGATACTATCACAAGTTTGTTTGCAATTTTGCAAAAATTGCTCTTCTATTAACTGAGTTAATGAAGAGTAGTATACCATTTTATTGGACACCAGCTTGTTAGCGTGCTTTTGTATGATTGAAGGAGATCTTGACTACAATTCCTGTTCTCAGGATCCCAAATCTTGATAAACCCTTCAAAGTGCATTGTGATGCATCTGGCTATGCTATTGGTGCCATGTTACAGCAAGATTGTGACAAAGCAGTTGGTGTTAAGCTAAGGCGACATGGTTGTCCCATTGAGTTCTACTCCAAGAAATTGGATGAAACCCAACAAAGATGGCCAACACATGAGAAAGAGATGTTTGCTATAGTGTCGGCCCTGGAACAATAGAGACACTACTTGGGTGAACACATCAAGGTTTATACAGATAGTAACACACTGAGCTACTTTGCTACGCAACCTAAGCTTATGCTGAAGCAAGCTTGTTGGCAAGAGAAGCTTGCTACATATGATAATGAAATCATATATAAACTTGGTAAAGACAATATTGTTCTGGATGCATTGAGTGGTTAGGCTCAGTTCCAGGCAATATAAGTAGTTAGTTCAGACTGGTTGGAGGATGTTTGGGCTTCATATGGAAGTGATCCATTGGCAAAGGCAATCTTGCACCGTGCGGAGTTATCGAAGCAAAACCCTGGTAGCGAAGCGGCGAAAGTTGCTAATCAAACCAATGCGAAGCTTCACTTCTCAATTTGGGATGGGCTTATATTCTATAAGCAAGAATGATTGTATCTTCCCTCTAAGGATTTGCAGCAATTGTTTCTACGGGAACATCATGATGTTCTGGCAGTGGGACATGGTGGAAAGCAAAAGACTCTAGCTTCATTGAAAAAGGGATTTTTATGGTCTAGTATGGAAGGTAATTTAGTGTATTATATCCGTTCCTGCCTTATATACCAGCAATGTAAGCGCAGAACTAAGAAGCCGGCTAGAAATTTGCAGTGCATTCCAGCACCGGTACAGCCATTTCAGAATGTGACACTTGATTTCGTCACTTGCTTGCCAAAATCTAAGGGTTATGATACTTTGATGCTGGTTGTGGATCGGTTGTCAAAGATTGCGCACTTCATTCCAATTGTGGGAATAGTGAATGCGAAACAAGTAGCAAAGCTCTTTTTCCATGAAGTAGTGTGGGTTCATGGTCTTCCTGAAGAGATGATTTCGGATAGAGATTCGAGGTTTACAGGGAAGCTGGAAGATGAAATCAAGACCGAGACCAAGAGCGAGTCCGAGTATGAGTTTAAGTCTGAATCCAAGTCTAAGTCCGAGTCCAAATACTAATATAGGTTGTTGAGGGTGAAAGCCCAAAGCAATCATCCCCCAGAGGGGGGATATAAGAGGTTCCAAAAGTATAGTAGGGAGGGTGTCGGGGTTGGAGCCCAATGGAGCTAGTTTTGGCTAGGAAAGGCCAATGTGACCCAGGAAAATTGTTGGGTGATGATATATCCACTAAGGAGTTCAAAGCTAGAGTGAATATAGATTGACAAACAGGGTAATTTGGTGAAGTGTTCAAATGCCAGCTCTAGTTCCCCTGGGAGATTGAATAGTTGATGCTCCCAATCTAAGTATCAAAGTCTCAAATTGTGGAGAGGAAGAGGAATAATCCTCTGATGTAGTGACCAAGGATACGGTCACATGGTGAGGAAGTCCTAGAGGACAGTAGGGTTTAGTGGTCAAGCCTATGGGCCTTGACTCAGTGGCAATGTTGATAAAGAAAGGGACTTGGTGGGGATTGAAAAAGGGATATTGGGGAAGGTTGTTTCCCATGTTTGCGAACATCCTAAAGATGCTAAAGAGTGGATCTAAGATGATCACTCAAGACAAATGGCCAAGTTTTTTATAGATAGGATTGTGATATAGGTGGTGTTAGATCACCATGTGACAAAGGTGAATGGGTATGGCCTTAGCATAACGGGTTGATATGTCAGTGGTACCTTTAGGTGTTGGTTATGGGATTGGACACATGGAGCATTCGAACCAAGTGCAAATGGATGTCATTCTTAGGGCTAGCCATCCCTAGGTCCGGAATAGAATTTATAAAGGTTGTGAGTGAGATTCTTTCAAGTGGTCGGAGGTGTGGTTTAGTGACTAAAGTATAATAGAAAATTTAATTGCTTATATATGTGTGTGAGAGAGATAGAGTATATATATACATAGTGGGATTTTAATAATTATCAAAACATTTTTAATCAATCACTCTTATATATAAACTAGGGTTTTTGGATTCATTAAATATATATATATATATATATATATATATATATATATATATATATATTTGTCTTCCATTTTTATATTTTTTGCACTCACATTAGAAGCAACTCTAATTATTCCTAAAAGTGGATTTATCCTTTTCTTTTTTTTTCATCTTCATGGTAGAATAATATATTCTTCCTTTGAGTCTCAACAATTGATATAATTTCTTGATATTATGCAATTGCAACTAATCAAACTTAGTAGATATTGGTGTTTATCACATGTGGTCCAATTCCTTTTATTATCAATCCTTACATTTAGTAAGACTCCTATAGGAATTCTAGGGATGATGTGTACTATTGTATAAGGAACCAACTCCCCGAGGTGTTATAAGCTAAAGGATCCCCAAAAATATGACCAAAGTGATAAAGAGTTCATTGGATGAGACTAAGTCCGAGATTGAGTTCGAGACTAACTCTAAGACCAAGTTCGAGACCAACTCTGAAACCAAGTTCGAGGCTAAGTCCGAAACCGAGTTCGAGACCAAGTCCAAGATCAAGTCTGAGATAGAGTCCGAGGTCAAGTCTAAGATCAAGTCTGAGATCGAGTTCGAGATTGAATTTGAGATCGAGTCCAAGACCAAGTCCAAATACTTATATAGATCGTGGGGTGAAAGCCCAAAGCGTGTGTCTCCTAGGGGGTTGCAAAGGGTTCCAAAAGTATAGTAGGGATAGTGAGGTCCAAGAATTAGTCTTGAAGGAACTTTTTAATGGTGCTTCCAAACTTACTTAAGGTTGAGGCTGGGACTTAGAGGCTTTGGGTGGGGGTGAGCATAAACTCGAGTGGTGCTAAAGGGGCCATATAAGAAAGTGCTCAAGAGCAGCTCCCCTCGGAAGGTAAACCGACTATAGTACTCCCAACTCATGTGGAGTGGTGTCCCATTTAAGTACCTTATGGCTCATTGGCCCTCACCCTTCCTAGGGGCTTGGGCCTTTCCTTCGGGATGGAAGTGTGGGAGTAGGGGTACCCATACTAGGCCGTTAGGCTATAGTGCTTCCCCCTAGTATCCCAAAGGAAGTGTTGCACCTAAAGCTTAGGATTTAAAGGGTGATATAATCAGGTCTTGTTGTATTAAGGGATGTTAGAAACCTAGAGGCTTAGTGTGCTTGGCTACTTGTGCCTACAGGAAGTGTAGTTGAATCTTAAATCTAGTTTAATCTAGGGAAGGAAATTGGGAGAGAATTTTGAAATTCGAGGATGGATGGTTAATGCTCCGCTGCTCATGTAGTAAGTTGTTAAAACCAAGTAAGACCAAGTAAGAGTTAGTAGAATAAGTGGGAACTTTGGTAAGGGAACTTAACTGAGGCTAAAGCCATGGAAATCGAATAGACAATATAAATTAGCAAATTGGAAAGAAAAATTTTGTGGTTTACAATTTGGTCTTGGAGCCTATTATCAGTTCTAGTGAAGGATAGAGGTAGATTGCAGGGAGATGGCTAAGGCAAGGCATCAGATAACCAAGGTGGAGACAGAATCTCCTCTAGAGCTGGAGCCTCCAATCGAACAAGAGGCTATAGATGAAAAGTCCTTGCGCGAGGAAGACTCAAATAAAGAATCTTCCAAACAAGAATCTAGTGGAAAAGTTCAGTCATTCAAGGCTCAATTGGACGTTTTAGAAGGACAATGAACATAGACCAATACCCTAGAGACATTTGTACACAAACTAAAGTGTGACAAGAAGCGAAAGAAAAAGCAAAAGACCATAGAGGTTGGCAGTGCAAAAGGCATGGACCTTTTGGTGGGGATTGAGGCAGAACTAAACAAGGTTGAATAAACCAAAATGGAATCTATCCCTAAGGCAATTCCCAAGTACAAACCAAAGCCCCCACTAGTCTTCAAGAGAGTGAATGAGTATAAAGTGGTGGAGGATTAGTTTTATAATATGAAGGATTATTTCTGAACATTGTGGTTACCGAGTTTAGAGAAGATCTCATATGCAAAACCATATTTAGCAGATAATGCTAAGTTTTTGTGGAGAACAACAGATGCCAACAAAGGACCAGTAGCCACTTTTGAAATGATGAAGGCAAAGATCTATGCAATCTATGTTCTACCGAATGCTACTTTGCACCTAAGGGATGAGCTGAGTAGGCTGAAGCAAGCGAGAATCATTTAAGAGTATGTGAATGCATTCATAGCAAAAAGGATCCTTCTCACAAACATGGGCATAAGGCTTATAACATGGGCATAAGGCTTCATATAAGGCTTATAAACCTGGGCTTATAACATGGGCATAAGGCTTCATATAAGGCTTATAAACTTTGGCTTGAGGCGAGGTGATGTGTTGGAACCAGACCAACTATAAGGAAGTGTTGGATATAGTTATTTAAGGTGCATTTCAATGATAACTTGCAAAAGGGGAACACAACGGGGTCAGGGTCCACATTTAGCAAAGGGGCCAAACTAAGGGGAACATATGGCAAAAGGAAATTCAAGAAAAGTTTCTCTACGAATGAATCTTAAGTTTCGGAAATGCAGATTTAGTGGGTAGGAGCAAGTACATGAAGGAGTCAAGCAAAAATGGATAAACCCATTGATAAAAAAGTCAAGTTTGTTAGTAGTATGGGAAATAACATATGCTTCAATTATGATGAAGTGGGGTATTTTTCAAAGGAATGTCCCTACCCGAAGAAGGCCAAAGTTAATATGGCCATTTAAGTCGAGTGAAATTTAAATTGGGGTACATGATCCAGTCTTTAGCTCAAAGTTACTCATTACATGAAAAACTTTGGTAAAGAGTCGTTCGCAACATCTACTAACCCTCTGAGGAAAGCTTAAAGGTAAATTTGTTAAGATCTTTATTAGCACGGGTGCGTCAAATAATTTTGTAGCTGTAGATATAGTTCGGCAACCCAAACTAACAGTGCAGTAGCTGAGCGAACCAAGGACTATAGAGTTTGTTCAAGATAGCCAAAGCACCAATGAGGTACTTGTAAGCAACCAAAGGGAACGACTTGAGAGACGATCCATGGGGTTCAAATATAAAGGGAAAGGGCCCATGAACAAGAGTGCACCCCCTTTTCCAATCGGTTAAGGGTCTTAGGATATCTGGGGTTAAGCGTCCTTGGGTTTGAATAGTACTGGGCTGGGTGAGCTTACAGTACTTCAGCAAGCAAGAGTCGAAGTAAAGACATGGAAAGTAGACATAAACTTCACTGTGTTAGACATGGTAGGATTTGACATGATGTTCGAGATGGATTTGTTCAATCAGTTTGTGGTAGCTCTACATGAACAATGTAAGAACCTTGTGGTACTGATGGAGCAAGTTCTATGTCAGAGTGGATCAAGCTAGGAATGCTGTGGCCAGCACTTCGTCAAGATCTTGTCGGACTTGTGCATGCACTTGCTCCTGCCACTCTTGACGATGCTCTTCGCTTGGCACAACATTATGAGACGTCGCCTCTTCCACTTCTTGCTACACGTCCTTCAGCTCCACTTCCTATGAGTGATGGTCCTGTTCCCATGGAGGTTGATGCTGCTGCTACTCGAGTCCAAGGACAAGGGCGAGGACGTGGTCGTGGCCGTGACGTTCATTGCTGGGCGTGTGATGAAGTTGGTCATACTTATCGGCGTTGTCGGCGCTTTCCGGATTGGCGACCTCCATTTGCTGGGTGGAGACCTTAGCGTCAGCAACGTCCCGTTGGTGCTGCTGCGGTGGAAGGTTTGGATACCGAGGTGCATTCGGGAAACAAGGAGTCGCGCGAGTAATGGAGGGACCTTGCGCGAATAAGTTAGTGACCCCTCCATCTTACTTTCGGGAGTATCATCAAGGGGTTCACTCGGCACCGGTTCATCCAGTGTTTACTTTCCAAGCTCGTTTTTATAACAAGAGGTCTCCTATTCTTCTCTCCGTGTTGGTTGATACAGGTTCGAGTTTATCTTCTATTGCTCGACCTATTGCCACACGTTGTCGTCTACACTTGCGTCGTGCGGCGGATCCAGTTTTCATTCTTTATGGCAACGGCCGTACACATGCATGTGCACGAGATGAGGCGGACCTGGTTGTGCGTATGGGCGATCTCGAGCTTGAGTTGCAGTCATTGCGGGTGGTGCCGAGTCAAGCTTTTGACCTCATTCTTGGTATGGATTGGTTGCAGCACAATCATGCCAAGTGTGACTTTGAGGCTTTTCCCCCTTGTCTCATACTTCCTTATGTTTCATCCATTCCTCTCACTTCCGTACCTCTTCGTCCCTCTACTTCTACCTCTGCTTCCATTACTTTTGTTCCCCCATTATTTCCTCTTGTGTTTCCATCTTGTTCTGCTCTTCCCTTTTCCGATCCCTCCGATGATCTTTGTGTTGCAGCTGTTGACCAGCTCATGAAGGAGTATTCTGATCTCTTTGAATTTGACCTATCGTCTGGGGCCAAGATTGCCACACGTCATCCCATTCCAACCGGGGATGCTCGTCCAATCAAGGTTCCTGTTCGTCGTCGGTCACCCAAGGAGATCAAGATTTTACGTGCAAATGTCAAGGAGATGTTGGAGAAGGGTGTTATTCGGAAGTCACGGAGTCCTTGGGCATGTGAACCTCATCTTGTGATGAAGCCTGATGGGAGTATTCGTTTCTGCATCGACTATCGTCCATTAAATGAAGTGACGATCCCGGACGTGTACCCTCTTCTTCACACTGCTGATCTCTTGGATCGTCTGGGGCGAAGTCGTTGGTTCACCAAGCTAGATCTTGCTTCTGGGTATTCGCAAGTACCGATGGCTGAAGATGATATTCCTAAGACTGCTTTTCGTACACCATTTGGTTTGTACGAGTTTTTGGTGATGCCGTTTGGTTTGAACAATGCTCCAGCAACTTTTCAGCGGATGGTGGACGAGGTTCTTTGCGATATGCCAGAGGTGACGGCTGACTTCATTGATGATGTCTTGATCCACTCGGAGGGGACGTGGGAGGAGCATGTTCGTGATGTTTGTAAAGTGTTGGATCGGCTACGCGACGTTGGTTTAAAGCTGAAGCGGTCGAAGTGCGTGTTTGGGTCCAAGGACACAACTTATCTTGGGTACCGTATTTCTCGTGAGGGTTTGCAAGTTGATCCTGACAAACTTGTGGCTGTTCTAAAGTTCCCTACTCTGAAGTGTGTGAATGATGTGCAGCGCTTTTTGGGTAAGGTGCAGTATCTCAGTCGTTTTGTGGATCATCTTTCCGATCGCACTATACCATTGCGAGCGTTGCTGAAGTCATCAATGTCATCTTTCATCTGGTCTCCCGATTGTGAGCGGGCGTTCGTGAATCTCAAAGAGCTATTGACGACTCCTCCGGTTTTAGCATATCCTGACTACACTCGACCTTTTATTTTGCGCGTGGATGCTTCTGACATTGGTCTTGGAGGTGTGTTGATGCAAGAGAGCTCGAGTGTGCCTGGTCAGCGCCATCCCATTGCCTACATAAGCCGTACATTACAACCAGCGGAGATGAACTACTCCACGACGGAGAAGGAGTGTTTAGCAGCAGTCTGGGGTTTCGAGAAACTTCATGCCTATCTACATGGTTCTCGGACGTTACTTGAAGGTGACCATGCTGCTGTTACTTCATTATTGAAGCGGAAGAACCTGGTTGGTCGTACGGCTCGATGGGCTTTGAAGCTTCAGATATATGATTTCGATGTTTTTCATCGCCCAGGGAGTTCTATGGCTGATGCTGATGCCCTTTCTCGAGCTCCTCTTCCTTCTCCACTCACTTCTCATGTTTCTGACGAACCTGTTGTTCCAGCATCTGTGGATTTTCTAGATGAGGATTCTGTGCCGTCGGCGGTTGCTGTCCTTGACATTCAGTGTCCACAGGGCGTAGAGCAAGATCTACCTTCTCTGGATGAGGTTCGCAAGGCTCAGAAGATTGAGCCGTGGATTCGAAGGCTTCAAGATGGGTTTGAGAATCCTGCATCACTTGCTAATGACTTGCCTTTTCGGCATTTACATTCTCAATATCGCCTTGAAGATGGCCTTCTTTATTTTGTGGGGACGGATCCTGATGCTCATTTACGGCTGGTGGTGCCTTCGGTGTTTATTCCGCGGTTTCTCCATGCCTACCATGATTCTCCTATTCTAGGTGGGCATATGAGACACCGTCATGTCACCGAGAAGCTGCGCAGATCTTTCTATTGGCCAGAGATGCGACGTGATATTATCCGGTATGTGCGTAGCTGCGTTTGGTGCCAAGCTCGTAATACTCCCCCTTGTGCTGTGGAAGGACGGTTGGAGTCAATTGCAGTTTCTCGTCCGTTTGAGTTGGTGGCGTTTGATCTTATGGGACCTTTTCCGCGATCGACTGCTGGCAATGAGTATGTTATTATTGCTTCTGACTACTTGACTCGTTGGGTGGAAGTTGGTGTTCTTGCTAGTGCCTCTACAACTACTGTTGGATACTTCCTCCTCAATCGAGTGGTGTTCCAGCATTCTTGTCCAGAACGGATTCTTTCGGATAATGGTCCTGCATTTATGGCTGAGGTATTTCATGTTTTGACATCTCGGTTGGGGATACGCCACACTTTTACGAGTGCTTATCATCCTTAATCAGACGGTCTGGTGGAACGGC
>NW_003314345.1:92343-252082 GCF_000143415.4 Selaginella moellendorffii
TCGCGATTGCCATGAGCTCCCCATGCTAGGTCATGGGATCAATATTTGACAAGCATTCTTCCACTTGTCCGAGCAGAGTCTGCTGAACACTTAGGCCGCGTACAAGTGGGACAACAACGGCGCTACAATTCCCATCATCGTCCACCAGCGGAGTACAAAGTGGATGATTTAGTGTTAGTCCGTTTTCCCCATCTTACGGTACGTGGTTTATCTAAGGGGCTCCTTGCGCAGTGGAAAGGACCGTATCGGGTGTTGCGGCAAGTTGGACCACAAGTTTATGAGGTTCGGCATGACATTCAGCAGGCCGATCCTCCGGAGATTGTGCATGTGCAGCGGTTAAAACGCTTCATACAAAGGGATCAGGAGCAGTTAATACCGTCTACAGATCCACCGATGCCTCCTCCTGACGTTCCTCCAGATCCCGGCCCATCTACAAGAGAACCCTGACGGCCTTCCATTATTCCGAGAGGAGGGGATGATGTGAGGGCCAAGTGTACGGCTACGATGCCGTATACTAATATTAGCGTAGTGGATTTTGGTAGCCGTCGGATTGGTTTCAATCCGGACCACTCGCTCCTGTATATAAGCTAGGGTTTTCGGGCTAATTGAGATGCACATTTCTGTATTCCCTTTCCATGTTCCATGCACTCACATATATATATATATATATATATATATATATATATATATATATATATATATATATATATATATAAAATTTAAAAAATAACAAATATGGATGAAGGTTATCTCATTGACAACTGAAATATAGTTTAGTTTGAAATTTTAAATCTAAAGAAAGGTTTTATTTTATATTTATAATATTCTAACATAATGAAAACCTTGACCAATTAAACACAAGGAAAAATTTAAATGAACAATAGTTATTTAGTATTTAGTAGTTATAATCAACTAAAGATAAAAACTAAGAATGTGCACTATTATGATAAAATTCTTTTATAAATAAGAACAAATATATCAATCACCACACTTTCTAGAGTTTTAATAAGTAAAATAATTTTGTGAGAAAGTACTATACAAAAAATTTATTTATTTCAAAAATAAATATCTGATTTCTTTATACTTATTTTTTAATTTATGAACTATGATAAATTTAATAAAAAATTCTATTCAAAATATATACAATTTGTCTTAGAATCCCATGCTGATAATGGTGGATGAACATGCATATATAAAAGTTATGAGCATTTTGAAAAATCAATCAATATAGTGATTGATAATGTTTACTTGAACAACCTATATATAAATTTCAATTTTATTCATGTGAGTGAATGAATGAATGAATGAATGAATGAATGAATGTATATATACATATATATACATTCATTCATACCAATACAAGCTTGAAAACAAGAAATAAAATATACCTATCATGAGCCTTTATAAACTTCCTTTCAGCCAAGTATTCATTTGGTGTTCTGTTGTATGAGCTTGACAGAATACTTGTGAAAGGATCATGTTTTGTCTTGTAACTTTGTTTAAATTATTAGATATAATAGCCACATTGCTGCTGCCATTGGCAGGCCTCCTCCCAAAATCCTGGCCATATGCTGTACAGTGGTAGATATCCTAGGTAATTGACCCAAATGTATTGGATGACTTATTATGATTTGTTAATCCATATGGTCTGTGATGATAATCTCACATAGAAAACTAAACTCCTAAATTATCAATCACACCAGAAAATAAGGAGCATTACTAACTATTTCTTTTCTATATGAGCCTTTCCAAAGTGCTTGAAATTATATAATTATAAATAAAAGGTAGATTAGTAGGATCATATCAAAGGCTTTGGAAGGCTGTAGTGAATAATAGCATTCATGAGCTTTACAATTATTTACTCCTTGGGAAGGTGTTTACAACCCAAAACTTGACTATGAAAAGACCATCATCATAAACCCAACTTAGTATGCATGAGATGAACCAATTTAAGTGTTTTCTAAAACTGCAACTCTATTTTAAAGAGATTAGTAAGTCAGCCATGGGGGTCTTCTGATATACAAATATATCAGAAGTAGATAAACTAAATGCCTCTTTAAACATTAGCAAAACAAATACAAGCCTCATGAAGAAAGATGGATGTAAGTTCATCTCCACACTGAGGAACCTCAAAGTAGCACCAAGTCCAGCAATGATGGCCTAGTAGCAGGCCCACACGGGCATGAGATAATATCTATCTATCATCTGTTTCTAGTCTCGTAGTGCCGGCCCATCGAGAAGCATGAGACATTATGCAATACAGTTCAGTTTATTACTTTGTCAAATTCTCCACCTCCTCCTCACCTCTTCCTCCCTTCGCCCTGCTGCTTGCTCTATCTCCTCAGATTCTTTTGCCTCAGTCTGGTGGTGTTTGTAGCCAAGTTCACGCCCGAGAGTGTCCATCATGTGATTGACGTGCCCTGTCTCTGTTACCTGGCACCAAAAAAGTAGCCATTAATAATATATTTGGGACATAATTTCTGTCCTTCAGAACACAGCAAGCACGAACAGGAGTGAATACTTAGTATCTAAGATAATTAGTAATACATAAGTATAAGATACATTTTGATGGTTTCACATCCAACAGAAAGATGAGGTTTCCAGTAGCAGCCTATAATGGATCTCGTCCCAGCTTGGAGGTAGATCTCTTTGTTGCAAACAAGCTCATTGACATGTATGGAAGGTGTGGAAGCATAGGGGATGCACTGTCGGTCTTTCAAAGCCTCAAAGAACGGGACTTCTTCTCATGGCACTTTCTGCTCTACGGCTATATCCACAACAGGTATATAGAGGAGGCTAAACTCCTTTTTACTCGAATGCCATACAGGGACATTGTCTCCTGGACTGCTATGTTAGCTGCGTATGCCAAGAGCAACCGTTTGGAGGAAGCAAAGGAGATCTTTGACATGATGCCCCTGAGAAATCTCTTCTCTTGGACGTCGATGCTGGTTGCGTATGCCCGAA
Organism: Selaginella moellendorffii; assembly: GCF_000143415.4. Classification (NCBI taxonomy): domain Eukaryota; kingdom Viridiplantae; phylum Streptophyta; class Lycopodiopsida; order Selaginellales; family Selaginellaceae; genus Selaginella; species Selaginella moellendorffii. The sequence goes on from NW_003314345.1 coordinate 95,308, forward strand.
ATGGGCATTTGCTTGACGCAAAAATTATGTTTCTTGAGTCCCCTGAGACCGACATGGTATCTTGGACAGCGTTGCTCACGGCGTACGCGCAAAATGGTTCTGTTAAGAGCGCCATAAACGTTTTTGAAGAGATGCCCGAACACGACATTGTTGCCTGGAACGCTATCCTAGCTGCCTGTGCCCAAAACGGGCATACGGAACTGGCTCTAGCAACTTTCTCCAGAATGCCCGAGAGGAGTTTGACCTCGTGGAACACAATGCTGGCAGAAGGACCACAGCTGCATTCGTCCGACCAAGTATCTCAAATCTTCAAGGAAATGCCAGAGACTAACCTTATCTCCTGGACTTCTTTGCTAGCAGCTCACGCTCGGGACGGGCATCTGGAGTTATCAAAGTGTACCTTTGACTCCATGCCTGAGTGGAGCACTGTGACCTGGAACGCACTTCTTTCGGTTTACAGCCGTGGAGATTCGACAGAGCAGACCGACAGCTTGTTTGGCAGAATACCAGAACCGGATCTCGTCTCGTGGAATGCACTCTTGGCATCATACGCTCGTAACAGCCACGTTTCTAATGTGATCGACGTCTTCCACCAAATGCCGGCTCGAAACATTATCTCATGGACTACGGCTTTGGGTGCCTTGATCCAAGACGGGAACCTGGAACTTGCTTCGAGGATGCTAGACCAAATGCCCGAGACCGATCTCATCTCAGTCAGCCAGCTTCTCTCCGGTTATGCTGTAAACGGACATATGCTTGAGGCATTTCAGATGTTCTTCGCAGCAAACCTCGTCTATGCTATCGACCAAGCTTGCTTTGTTTCGTTCCTGATCGCGTGCAGCCACGTTGGTTCGCTGGATCTCGCAAGGTCCTACTTTCTGTCGATGGCGGGCGACTTTGGGATCCAATCCACAAGGCAGCACTATTGCTGTCTAGTCGATCTTCTAGCCAGGTCGGGCTACTTGGACGATGCCAGAGAGCTCATCCACACAATGCCATTTTTTCCCGGAACTTTGGAATGGACGTGCTTGCACTCCGTCCGTGCGTGATCAATCTTATTGCTAGTTTGCGAGAGAATTTTCCATGTTATATTATCAGCTTCGACAGGCATCTCTTCCATCATGGTCATGGCCTCGTCAAGCTCATCCGCCCTGGCAAGAAGATCAATGACACAATGGTAATGAGCCGTGCTTGGTCGGACTTCATACCAGGAAGACATGAGCTGCAACCAAAGCTTCCCCTCCTTGACGAGGCCGCAGTGGTTGCACACAGCGAGAATGGACAAGAAGGTTGCACTGTCTGGCTTCAAGCCTGCATCTATCAGTTGATAAAACTCTTCAAACACGAGTGTGGAGTCTCCCTTTTGACTATAACCTTCCAGTAGCGCATTCCAGCCTACCAAGTTCCTCTTCAAGGACGTGGAGTCGAAAACATGCTGAGCGGCAGCCATGTTGCCACATTTGCCGTAGAGATCGAGCAAACAAGTGAGCAGGACACTGTCAGGCTCAAATCCACGCCTGTGAATCTCGCGGTGGATCGTTTTTCCAAGTTGCAATGAAGGAAGGATCGCACAGGCCTTGAGTGCACAGGAGCACGTCCAAAGATCTGGCCTGCATTGCAGATCACCAGACACCATCTCCTGGTATAACTCTAGAGCCAAGTGGGCTTCACCACTTTCAACATACCCGAGAAGCATAGTGTTCCATGAAACACAGTCCCGGAGACGCTCTTGAATGTTGTCGAAGGCAGTGCGTGCGTCCACCAAGCTACCACACTTGGAATACATGTCAACCACACAATTGGCGACATAAACATCTGACACAAACCTCCTCCTTGCAGCCTCTGAGTGCAGTGCCATGCCTTTCTCGAGACTTTTCACCTTGACAAGTTCTCCATCGCCGAGCTCACATCCATCTTCCTTTCTCGCAAGGTTTGAGCAAGCTTTCAGCGCTACAACGAAAGTCCGAGAGTTTGATGCTGCACACGAGGAAACGTGAGAGCTGGACTCGAGGGACTCAAACAGCTCCAGAGCAATCTCACCTTGATCGTTGTCAACATATCCCAGCATCAGTGTGTTCCATGAAACCACGTCGAGTGTTTCCATCTCTTCGAAGGCTCGCCTCGCATCTTGCATGCTCCCACACTTGGAGTACATGTCGATGAGGCTGCTTCCAACGTAAAAATCCCTCAAGACGAGGTTTTGCATTCGAGATCGAGCGTGAATCGCCATTCCCCTCTCCAAGCTTGTCATCTTCCAGGGATTTGCTCCTTCTTCCTCAGCAAGGCTCGTGACGGCCTTAAGAACCGCGACGAAAGTGCGACCATTCGCCACGCACTCCGCTTCCATGGCAAGGAAAAGCTCCAGAGCTCTTTCGGAAAAATGCCCGCTCACAGCATATGCTCGAATGAGCGCATTCCATGCAATGGCGTCGCGGTGCTTCATCTTGTGGAACACTTTGCTGGCGTCCACGAGACTGCCACACCTGGAGTAGACGGTGACAAGGCTGCTAGCAACGTAGAGATCGTCTTCCAAACCATTGTCGATAACACTAGCATGGATTTTCCTTGCCTCGCCTATATCTCTACAGGACTTGAGCTGCGACAGCACGAGCGCGACACCTCTCACACTTGCATTGCTCGAGTGCTGGAATGAAGCCACCGGCCATGGCTGCATTGCCCAGCTGGAGATGTCAAGGACAAGGAAGCTAAGTTTTGCTATGGTGAAACAGGACACAGATTAGGTCATTGTTCGCAACCTCTTAAGGATATTTTCTTTATGTTTCCCAATCGCAGATTGTTTCCTCTGCAAGAAAGGTCAGAATTGTCCAAGAAACACTTGTGGAATCTATCCAAAGGTATGTGAATGCTGCTTGACTTCACTGGGACTGTTTCAGGGTGGATGCTGCAAGCTATGCGGCGAGGTCACTCATCTAGGCAGGGATTGCCCACGAAAACTAAAGACACAAAAATAAGTGAGTACTGAGTGCGGTTTAGATCCAATCCAAACTCACCTTTTACGACTTTGCAGGCAAGGATGTGGCCCAAAGCGGCGAGAAGCGTATTGTTTATAAAAGCGGTGATGATCTAAGCATTCGTTCTTAAATATGTAGCAAGCTCCCAGATAACTAACCATGTGAAATTGAAAAGGTAACACCCTCCAGCAGTGAATTTCGGATCACCCAAAGGGCTCTCCTGTTCCATGAAGCGAGAAGCGTGTCCCTTCTTCATGCCATAACGGGTGCTCAAGACGGACGAGCTGCCCCTGCGGAGCTCGGCCAAAGTCTTTCTAGTTGCCTCTAAGGCGTCTGCGTACTCAAAAAGCCCGTGACCATCTAAGAAAGCTCTCAGCTCCAAGGCATTCTGCAACGACATCTAGGCCAAGTAAAGTTTTGTTGATGCGTGTACTTATCTGCTGCTGTTTAGTGAGCCCCAGAGATTTCATATCGTTCTTGGTCATGGACTTGAGTGAGTGGACGTCGTCGTAGCCATTTGTGGTGAAGATCTTACTGCTTCCCGCGAGAACACCGTTGCCAAGGTACTCCTCGAGAGTCTGCATTTTGTGCTTTTCCTAGATAGGATCTGTGAACCTCCTGACTCGTTTTTAAACTCAAATCTGACGCCTTGCAACAGTGTTTCATACTCTTCAAAGTCGCCATTTTTACTTGTTCCTTCACCTCTATCCTGATGAATTGTCCGCTCTTGTCAAAATTGTCCAGACTCGAAAAATTTGAGAGTGACTGCTTAGCCGACCTTGAGATTTCTTAAGGTATTTGCGAGAACGATTCTAAGCACCTGTATCGGGATGATATCAGTTGCAAACAGGTAACGTTAATATTTTTATCAACCTTGGACTTACTTGCTCGTATCCCTCTTGATCCTTTGTAGCCTTCGAAAAAACTTTCGCATTTTTTCGTTCCTTTTTAATTTTGAACAGGCCAAGTGAAAGCTAGTGACAGGATTTCCACAGTGGCACGAACTTAGTTACATTGACGCAGCCCTTCTGGAGCTCTTGGCTGCACAGACATGGCAGAGAAAATCGCAAGAGGCTCGAGCAGCACTCGTTCAACACGCCGCTTCTCAAGCTCCCGAAAACCTCTCGCTGGTTTTGGGACGAAAGCGAGCGCAATGTCTTGACAATCCTCTTGGAGCATCCAGAAGCCGTGGCTAAGACACTCTTACCATCACACCTTTTGGAGCGATCGTCACGGGCATACCCATAGCTTAGCAGTGCCGCAGCCACCACGAGCACTATCACCATCGTCCTCAACTGCATCATCACTCTCTCTCTCTCTCTGTTTTGAACACTCACATTGTTTGTTCCTTTTCTATGGTGCTCAGTGTGACACATGTCCGAGAAAAACCATTACTTCATTTCACATTTTCTCTCACCTGTTGGGATTGCATTGCAGTACCTAGAGTTTGGAGATGAAGAGTGTGTTCTCCCTTCTTTTTGTCACAAGCTTGGCTGTTCTCCTCGCGGATGCGCAAGGGAGGGACTGCAACAAGGCGGAGATCGTCGACCTGGCAACACGGTGCTCCAATGGCTTACTTGGCGCGCTCGAGCCACTACCACGCGTGATTGGTCCGACCACTGATCTGTGGCCCGCATTCCAGTTGGTTGGCCGCCTTCTCCAGAGCTGCTGTGGCACTTTAGTGGTGAGTTACAACACGAGCTGCTTGTATTCTCCTAGTGTCTCTTCTGGCAATCGCTGCATGGATGTGAAGAGCTTGGTAAATCTATGTGGGAGAGAATGTTAGTTAGCTTGGAGCTATGGTGTGGCTCCATTGCAAGAAAGATATATATATATATATATATAAAACACACACACACAAACTCACATGGAACAATGAGCTTGTAAACCAAACAAAGGTGATTGATTTGCTTGAGGTGATCTTTTACCATAGTCTTGCTAGAAGATCACTCAGGTATATAAACTACACAAATTCCATTTGTAGGAGAATTGGTAACTCAAAGAATAATTAATAGAGCAAGTTTTTGTTTCTGTTATATTTTCATCCATTTAAACCTCAATTAATATACTTATTCCCATGTTAGTCTTTTAAGATGGGACTTCTTATCCTGGCACTTTATGCTTTACAGTTATATCCACAACGAGTATATAAAAAAGGCTAAGCTCCTTTTTACTCCAATGTCACACAGGGGCATTGTCTCCTGGACTGCTATTCTAGCTGCGTATGCCAAGAGAAAGGAAGCCAAGGAGGTCTTTGACATGATGCCCCTGAGAAATCTCTTCCCCTGGACGTTGATGCTGGTTGCGCATTTGCTTGACACAAAACTTATGTTTCTTGACTCCCCTGAGCCGACATGGTATCTTGGACGGCGAAGAGATGCCCAAACACGACATTGTTGCCTGGAACGCTATCCTAGCTGCCTGTGCCCAAAACGGGTTTATGGAACTGGCTCTAGCAACTTTCTCCAGAATGCCCGAGAGGAGTTTGACCTCGTGCAACACAATATTAGCAGAAGGACCACGGCTACATTCGTCTGACCACTCTTCAACGAAATGCCAGAAACTAACCTTATCTCCTGGACTTCAGCTCACGCTCGGGACGGCCATCTGGAGTTATCAAAGTGTACCTTTGACTCCATGCCCGAGTGGAGCACTGTGACCTGGAACGCATTTCTTTCGGTTTACAGCAGTGGAGATTCGACAGAGCAGACCGACAGCTTGTTTCACAGAAAACCAGAACCTGGCATCATACGCTCGAAACAGCCACGTTTCTAATGTGATCGACGTCTTCCACCAAATGCCGGCTCGAAACATTATTTCATGGACTACGGCTTTAGGTGCCTTGATCCAAGACGGGAACCTGGAACTTGCTTCGAGGATGCTAAACCAAATGCCCGAGACCGATCTCATCTCCGTCAGCCAGCTTCTCTCCGGTTATGCTGTAAACGGACATATGCTTGAGGCATTTCAGGTGTTCTTCGCAGCAAACCTAGCCAGGTCGGGCTACTTGGACGATGCCAGAGAGCTCATCCACACAATGCCATTTTTTCCCGGAACTTTGGAGTGGACGTGCTTGCACTCCGTCCGTGCGTGATCAATCTTATTGCTAGTTTGCGAGAGAATTTTCCATGTTATATTATCAGCTTCGACAGGCATCTCTTCCATCATGATCATGGCCTCGTCAAGCTCATCCGCCCTGGCAAGAAGATCAATGACACAATGGTAATGAGCCGTGCTTGGCAGGACTTCATACCAGGAAGACATAAGCCGGAACCAAAGCTTCCCCTCCTTGACGAGGCCGCAGTGGTTGCACACAGCGAGAATGGACAAGAAGGTTGCACTGTCTGGCTTCAAGCCTGCATCTAACAGTTGATAAAACTCTTCAAACACGACGATCAAGGTGAGATTGCTCTGGAGCTGTTTGAGTCTCTCAGAGTCTGGCTCTCACGTTTCCTCATGTGCAGCATCGAACTCTTGGACTTTCATTGCAACACTGAAAGCTTGCTCTAACCTTGCGAGAAAGGAAGATGGATGTGAGCTCGGCAATGGAGGAAAACTTGTCAAGATGATGGCACTGCACGCAAGGTTGACATGTATTTCAAGTGTGGTAGCTTGGTGGACGCACGCACTGACATTCAAGAGCGTCTCCAGGACTATGTTTCATGGAACACTATGCTTCTTGGGTATGTTGAAGCCCACTTAGCTCTAGAGTTATACCAGGAGATGGTGTCTGGTGATCGGCGATGCAGGCCAGATCTTTGGACGTGCTCCTGTGCACTCAAGGCCTGTGTGATCCTTCCTTCGTTGCAACTTGGAAAAACGATCCACCGCGAGATTCACAGGCATGCTCACTTGTTTGCTCGATCTCTTGGCAAATGTGGCAACATGGCTGCCGCTCAACATGTTTTCGACTCCACGTCCTTGAAGAAGAACTTGGTAAGCTGGAATGCTCTACTGGAACGATATAGTCAGGAGGGAGACTCCACTCTCGTCAGCATATCCCAGCATCAGCGTGTTCCATGAAACCACGTCCATCTCTTCGAAGGCTCGCCTTGCGTCTTGCATGCTCCCACACTTGGAGTACATGTCGATGAGGCTGCTTCCAACGTAAAAATCCCTCGAGATGAGGCTTTGCATTCGAGATCGAGCATGAATCGCCATTCCCCTCTCCAAGCTTGTCATCTTCCAGGGATTTGCTCCTTCCGCAGCAAGGCTCGTGACGGGTGACGAAAGTGCGACCATTCGCCATGCACTCCAGTTCCATGGCAAGGAAAAGCTCATGCCCGCTCACAGCATAAGCTCGAATGAGCGCATTCCATGCAATGGCGTCGCGGTGCTTCATCTTGTGGAACACTTTGCTGGCGTCCACGAGACTGCCACACCTGGAGTAGACCGTGACAAGGTTGCTAGCAACGTAGAGATCGTCTTCCAAACCACTAGCATGGATTCTCCTTGCCTCGTCTATATCTGTGCACGAAAGGACGAGCACGATATGTCTCACACTTGCATTGCTCGAGTGATGGAATGAAGCCACCGGCCATGGCTGCATTGCACGAAGAGCTATGGAGAGCTCGAAAACTGGAACTATATTTCATGCGAAAAGGGAGCCCATCAACATTATATGGAGGGAAAAAAAGAAGCTCGAGCGAAAAAAGAACGAAGAACAAGAAGAGGAAGAAGAAAAGAGAGAGTATAGAGCGTCACCTTCGATTGCAGCTGCCACTCTTGTGGTTTCCAAGCCGACGCTTGTACCGCTTCAACACCGATGCAAGGTTCTCCTTCCCTTTCGGAAAGGCGACGTCTCCAGCAGCAGTCCCTGTTCTTCCCTTCCTCGCTCCGACGGCAGTCTCCACCTCCTTGATCATGTCCAGGTAGAGGTTGCCGCTCGCGGCCTTTCCACTGGGATTGCTTGTGTTCCGCCCCCACGGCCAGGGGAATGGATACGACGACCAGCCAGCCGCATCGTTGCGCCTGCCAACGAGTTGATACCCCTGCAAGCATATGCACGGCGGCAGCACGGTTCTCGGACTTAGAAACGCAGGATCCAGAATTCCCTGTAAGCACCAAGAGCGATGGATGAATGAGAAACGAAGAACTGGAAAATAAGAAAGCAAGGAGTACCTGGAGACGATTGAGTACGTAAGTGTACTTCCCCCACAGCTCGGGCCTGCTCTCCATGAGTGCCAGCTCCAGCACACGATGCACACACCACACTCCGAAGCTGACGAGGAGGCCGCTTCCCCAGACGCAGGAGTCGCCACAGTGCGGCACCCCGGGCACCACCACCTTGTTGACGCTCCAGATGGACGTCCCGTTGCTATATACACTGGCGGCCTCCCCAGGCTCCGACAAGTCGAGCAGGGACTTTTCTCGAGCAGCGACACCGGCAATGACATCTTCGTCGCAGCCATTGTCGATCTGGAACAGCCACTCGGATCCTTCCTGCTGTAGCAGCTTCCTCACGCACAGGCGCAGCTGCTCCAAAGTGTCAAGCCCGAACTCAACCCCGGTGGAGAGTCGGAATGCCTTGGTGTTGTTGTTTGCGTTGTTCGTCGTAGCCACGGACTTCTGCTCGCCGGGAGCTCCAAAGAGGTGCTCGACTGGTCTCGACCACAGTGACTCGGTCTGTTGCGCAGCAGCCTGTATCGAGAAGCCGTCCCTGTGTGTTTGCGATGGAGAGATGTCGTCAAAGGACAAGGTTGTTCTCTCCGAGTTCTCCGATCTCCCAATGGGATGCGAGAGTAGCGACTTGTCCAGCTCACCGGTGGCCCTGTATACGAGTGGATTCCACTTGTCTACCGAGTTGTTCGAGAAGGAGCTCCACTGCTCGTAGTCCGTGGACCTTGGTAGCCAGGACGACGTATCATCAACGCCTCGTTGACCACCTTTGGAAGCCGAGAACATGTCTTGCGTTGGCTGAAAGACACGAGTCATGGTGTCGGACTGATCAAAGTTTGCCTTGGCGTAATAAGAAGCGGGCACTTGGGAAAGGCAGCCACCTGTACGTGAAGCCACGTCCAAATGCAGGGACGAGCGTGCTCGAGCGCTTGACTGCTGCTCCACGCTGCCTGGCCTAGTGTAGGAAGCGATGTTGTACCCGTGAATTGTCGCTGGTTGGCAGTCCAGATCTTCGTGAGCTGCAAAGCTTCGCAAACTCGAGTACCGCTGGTCGCCACCTGAGTAGCCACTTTTGTAGTCGAAGCACCACCTGTTGCTCGGGCTCTGGGACGACGTAGAAGCGGCCAAGTTGGAGTGCACCCGTCCAAAGGGATCCACGGAGCCGGAAAAGCAACTCTTGTAGTCCCGCTTCGCAGCTTGTCGAGGAGCGGCGAATGGACCATTGTCGGAGTGCGTCGTCCGGCTGTTCTGAGAGACGCTTGGTTTGATCACCGAGTCGGACCTGACGGGTTGGCCGTGTAAGTCGAACAGTCGTCCCCAAAACTCATCCAGAGTAGCAGCAAATTGTCTTCGTGATGCACGCCCCAGTCCAGACAACCTCGAGAGGCTTCCGCTTTCGCTTCCATGCGAGCATCCGTCGCTCGACTCCTTCCTGGTACTTATTACTGATTCAATCCCTTCATAAGTTAAGCTCAGAGCTGAGCTCATAACCGCGCAGTCCTGCTCGAGATTCTCCCAGCTTTCGGCTTCTTCCTCGTCCTTCTCCAGGGAAATAGCGTCCTTGTCTAGTCCGCCAATTTCAGAGGAGGCTACTGCACTTGTTTCGCCGCTACTGTATGGAACGTTGTCGTTAGTTGGAACAGAAGTTGGCTCGGGCTCGATATGATGGTCGATATGATGGTGATCAACACGCGAGGACGGGCATTCTTCAGTACCAACATCGGAGCTGTTGGAAGTCGCGGTAATGCTGGCTTCCTCTTCACCTGTATCTTCACGTACACTGTCGCTGAGATGGCTGGCGTCAACTTCACTTTGCTGTAACACTGGCAGGCACTCATCGGCTTCAGACTCCACCACAGTCACAGTCCCGACCTCACTCTCCGATATCAGCTCGGCTCTTTCAGTGTTGATGATGTCCTCGACGGTTCCTACATCACTACTCCTGGAACTGTTGCCATCCAAAGGAATGTAATACACTAGATCCTTCTCCTTGTCCATGGGCTGACCATCTTTCTCTTCAACAGCGAAAGCCGGAGTGTCGGACCTGATCGGAGCAAAGATGAGCCAGACTAGAAAGCCGACCGCAGCAGTCACCACCGTGAGAGCGACTGGCACGGTCAGAGAGTTGGAATCAGAACCAGCCACAAACTCCCAGTTTGTAGACCCCCCGAACTCCTCGCTCTGGCTAAAGAGCGTACTAAACACCAAGCAGAGGTTGAGTGATATCACGAAAGCCAATACTGACCACGCGAGCACTTCCCAAAGTGAAGAGATCTTGTTCTTCCCCATGTAAGCCGCAGACGACGTCAGCCGAATGAGAGGAACCAGCGTGAAAGGAAGCTGAAGAGCGAGTATAACCTGAGATAAGACGAGCAGCTGGTAAATCCCCTCGTTGCCATACGACCAGGCGCAAAAAACTGCGATGGTCACTGCTGCCGCTCGCATCACAAGCCGGTGACGCCATGCGTCGATACGTTTCCCGAGAAGTCCCTCACTAGCAACCTGGCTGACCAACGTCCCTGTTAGTGTCGAGAAAACTCCAGCAGCAAGCAGAGCTGAGCCGAAAGCCAGAGGCGCCACCGACCGGCTCAGAGCCTGGAAGTAAAAAGATACAGGAGAAAGTAAGAAAGGTGTCACAAGAGCATCTGTCATAGCATGCATACCTGTTCCATAACAACGCAGCCGTCCTGAAGCGTAAGGACGGCAAAGCCCGCACTGTGGAAAGTTGATGCCGCTACTACCATAACAGCCAAATTGATAGCGGCAGGCATTCCGGCAGTCAGTATAAAGTCAAGGATAGTGGGAGCACAGCAAATCCGGTCGGCCTTTCGCTGCTCCTGCAACAAGACAAGGGAATAACATGAGCAAGCTTAGATACTCCTTTCTTCATTCTCTCTCTCTCTCTCTTTTCTCTGTTTTCACTCGAGAGCGTACCTGGCCCAGTGCGGAGTTAAGATAAAGATTGTGGGGCATGATATTAGCTCCCAGGAGACCAACGACAGCGTAAAGACTGTCACTTTTAAGCCTGGGCCACAGCCCTCCCAGGATGGGCACCACTGGAGGCCTGCTCACAAATGCATTCAGCACAAAAACGAGTACCATGGACAACACGATGACCCCGAGGATAACTTCGGCCTTTCCGGGGCCCTGCGAAGAACCATACCACGGTGTGTCAGCGCAAAAAAGTTTTGGAAGAGAAAAGATCTACGCACCAGAAAAGGCACGAATCCCATCAGGAAAAACACGTCTAGAGCAACTAGCAGCGCCCCCACAAGCACGGGAAGCCCGAGCACCATATTAAGTCCCACTGCGCTACTGAGGACCTGGAAACAAGAAGATCCGAGCATTACTCGCTGTCTCGGAGCAAAGAAGTTCCAAACTTTACGTACCATGGCACTGTCGAGAACTACCAGCGACAGCTCTGACAAGAAGAGGAGTAGCAGACACACGCCGCTGGGATACTCATCGTGACAAGCCTTTGAGAAGACCAAGTTAGCGAAGCGCTCGATCGATCGAGAAAGAAAGTGAAAGACACAAAAAGAAGGAGAAATCTTTCTCGACTGAAAGAGCTCCCCAAGTACCTGAGCCAGATGCTTGCCGCTGACGAGATTGAGATGCGTGGCCAGCGAGCGGAGCAGCAGAGCGATGAGATTGGCGAGAAAGACGACCCAGACGAGCTCATAGCCGAAGCGCGAGCCTCCCTCGATGGAGGTGGCCCAATTCCCCGGGTCGATGGAGCCAATTGAGACGAGCAGCGCTGGCGCCAGCAAGGAAATGTAGCTGCCGCTGGGCACGCCAATCCTCATAGCTGAGCGCTTGCCTGCTTAGCCCGCCGGAATCCAAATCGCGAGCTCCAGTCGCTGCTTCGCCATTGTCCTCCTCGGGATTCCGAAACCCTAGCTAAGAACCCTAAGGGCTTTGGTGTCATGCATGAATGGCGCGCCGCAGCGTAGAAATGTGGAGGCGCGCGTGATCGATCCAGGCGCGCTTGCGATGGGGAAGAGGAGAAATGTAAGAAATCTCATGTCATCTGCGAAGCAATCTCTCATTCTTTCTTTTTCTCCTCGCAGAGCGATGAAGATTCCTCTTGGTCTTCTTCGTCCTCCTCTTCTTCGTCCTTGTGTGGAGCTTGCTCGAGTCGCCGGCTTCGGGCGATTGAGCTGCCGGCACCGCCGATCCACCGCGAGGAAGGGAAAGATCGTCCAGTTTCAGCAGTAGATGCTCGAAAGTTCACGGAGATGCTAGCCCAGTTCGTGCACACGAGCAAGAGGCAGGATGATCCAGCTCCAAGGAAGGAGATGAGCATTCTGGAAAGGAAGATCCAGCAAGCCGAATTGCTGGGCAAGGCCACTTCTCGCTCCTCCAAGAAGATGCGACGCACCTGGAACAAGGAGGAGCAGCGCTACTACATCACCACTCCATACTTCCCCAAGCCCGACTTTAGCAAGAAAGCCAGGAAGAACAAGAGGCCTTCTTCGCCATGGATTGCTCACGAGGGGAAGAGCCACCGAGAGATCATCGCGTCTATCCAGCAAACGTCTTGGCGAGTCGCGGATAAGTTCCGGGTGGAAGAGAAGAAGGCCGAGTTTGAAAAGAGGAAGCGTCGGCTACGCAAGAATCTGTCGCTGCTCGGGTGCCCAAGGACGAATTTTCCCCTCCCGGCTTGGATTCCTCCTCGCTCCCCTCATAAGCTCATCCAGGAGAAGCTCTTCCACGACCCTTGGAAAGTGGTCATGGCTTGCATCTTCCTCCATAGAACCACCGGAGCTCAGGTAAGTCTCTTATCTTCTCGCTAAAGTGCCAAGGCCTTCCACGCAGACCAAAAAAATGCTGTGGGATTTCTTCAAGCTCTTTCCCGGTCCTCAACACTTGATCGATGCTCCAGCCGAGATGGTCGAGCCGCTCATCAAGCCGCTTGGCTTGCACAAGAAGCGTCTCGAGCTGATTAAGCGCTTCTCGCACGAGTATCTCTACACCGACTGGACGGACATCTCTCAGCTTCACGGTGTTGGAACGTACGCCGAGGATGCTTATATGATCTTTGTGGAGGGCCGCTGGAAAGAGGTGATACCCGATGACGCGATGCTGGAGCAGTACTGGAACTGGCTTCACGTAAATAGCGAAGAAAAAACTGGTCTTTGCTGATAGCTCTCTATCTATACTTTTCTGCGGGACGTATGACGACCACATCTGTAAAATAAAAAACGATTTTTAAGTTAGACTGTCTCGGCAAAACTGTGAATATCAATCCTACCTGGACGACTTACAACAGTAGCAGCATCGCTTTTCGACACAGATCTTGGAAGCATTGTTTTTTTTGCAGCCCACGCACTTGACATGGCACTGGGGATTCCATTTCTTCTCCCAGTCAGGCCTCTGCTTGTACAACGGCGTAGATCTGGGGCCTGTCCATACAGAAGAGTTACAAAGGCCGTAATGCGTTTGACAAGGAACGTACCATCAACTGGCTTGTTGGATAAAGCTTGTTTGTATTGAGATGACCATGTCAAAGAAGAAAGCTTCAGCACAGCACAGAAAGGCATACCTTTCTTTTTGCGACGCTTCGGAGCTGGTACTGGTGCTTCGAACGAGTTGTCAACTGAGACACAAAAACATTCTCGTCTTTACAGAACAGATAAAAAGAAACACAAACCTTTGTGGCCGGCGGTATAGGCGTTTCGTTCCTCGCCTGTGCGAATACAAAGTCAGAAGGAAACAATGCAAAACGTTGACGTACTTTCGCCCTTTCGGTTCAGCTTCTTCGTTTTGCCTAAACAAAGCGGGTGAGGCCCAACACACAAAGAACAACCAAATCTGAGATTAAAACCTTTGTGCCGCGCGTGCTCCTGCTCGCCTGCGTGCATGCAAAATAGATCAGAAGAAAATCTACGAAGTTACAAAACGACGTACTCCTGGCATCTTGGTCCCGTCTTTTGCTTTTGCTTCCATGTGTTTCTTGGTTCGATTGTGCTGGTGCCACAACACGCACGCAAGTTAGCTTGATGGGAAAATTTTCATCACGTACTTTCAAATGACTGATTTTTCCTTCTGCCTTTAATTTCGACACCCGGTTCACAGTCAGTAAAGTTGATAACGCGGCCAGTGTACATGTGACCTTCGATGACGAATAACATGAGCGCTACCAAGAACGCTGAACTCATAACTTACTTATGGGTTCTTTGGACAGCTTTTTCCTTTTGCCTGACTGTCGGGAACCTTCAGCTGCATCGACTATAATAAATTAGTTTCAAGTTCGACTATAAAATGTTCAAGTTCCACCTTCTTGATTTCTGCCTACAACCTCACAGTTTTGGACGACTCGTTCACTATCGCCAAAGTAGAGGATACGGCCACTGTACATCTCCCTCCCACCTGTCATAAGAACAAGAAAGCGCAATGCGGGTCCAGCAAAAACATATGGCTTACTCTCGTTGTTCCGCTTTCTCCTTTTGCCTTCTAGCGGTGAATGTCGGGGACCTTCAGCTGCTTTTCCACGGGTAAGTTAGTACAACAGAAATTTCAGGCTTCACGTACATTCCGCCTTTTTCTTTCTTTTCCTGCGTTCAGCTCCAATCCGATCGATTGGTTCGGTGTACATCTCGCTCACATCTGCCACAAGAACGACCAAACTCAATAGTAAGAAACTCACATGAAGATATCACTTACAATTTAATTCTTTGTCGCGCTTCCTTTTTCTGCCTTCAGAGCAGACTTCACGGGGAGTTTCAGCTGCTTCCATGCGATCAGTTAGTTGGGGATCAACAGTATAACTGACGCTCTACGTACATTTGGCTCCTTCACCTTCAAGGTTCAGCACGACCGGTTCATTATCGTCGAAGTTGAGCATGCGGCCGGTGTACATCTCGTTTCCATCTATTGCAAAAGAACGATCAGAAGCATGTCTAATGAAAGACGTACCTCTAGCCCGCATTGTCTTTTTGTCTTCATTAGAAACCATGTGTACTTGAGCTTCACCTGTGCACAAGTTAGCCGGAGCTGAAAACATTCCAACTACACATACTTTCAGGAAGATTTCTCTTTCTGCCTTCAGCTTTAAGATTTTGATCAACCGGTTCATTGTCGTCGAAGTTGAGAACCCGACCGGTGTACATCTCGTTTCCATCTATTATTGCAAGAACGATAAGGACTATGTACTAAATGCAAGACGTACCTCTAGCCCGCATTGTCTTTTCGTCTTCAATAGAAACCATGTGTAGTTCCGACCGAGCTTCACCTGAGCACAAGTTAGCCGGGGCTGAAAACATTCCAACTACACGTACTTTCAGGTAGAATTCTCTTTCTGCCTTCAACTTTAAGATTTTTATCAACCGGTTCACTGTCGTCGAAGTTGAGAACCCGACTGGTGTACATCTCGTTTCCATCGTCAAGTCTTCTCCTTTTGCCATGTCCGCCAGCTGCAGCTACTTCCACAAATTAGTCGGAACTCAGAACCTTTAAAGAGACGTACTTTCAGCGTCCTGATTCCTCCTCTCTTCGCCTTCGAGGGTCTGGAGAGCCGCCCCGTCGTCACCATAGCAGGGAACACAGGCGTCTACCAAAAAGGGACCCCGATAAAATTTCAAAATCTAAGAAGTTTGATATACGTACTTCCAGCTTCTTGATCCAGCCTTCTCTTTTCCACGTCAGTCCTTCTTTCGGCTTCAAGGGGTTGGCGGTCGCCAGAGTCGAGGACAAGGCCAGGGTCACCATCATCTGCCACAAGAAGTTATTTTGGTCGAACTCCATAAAGAAAATAAGCACCTTCCAGTTCCTCGCCACTTGAAGGATACGCCGCAGTCAAAGGATCTGTTGCCAGTATGAGAAAACAACTGTATTATAGTAAAGCACACGCGTGAACCTGCATTAGTGCTCGCTCCTTCCCTTTGCGCTACGTGTTCTACTATCGCTGTGGAAGGGCCTGCACCTGTAGTCCGTGAAATTGGTAGAACACCAAAAAACGGGAGGAATTGGAGAGAATAAATTACCATCACCCCTGGAATGTTGCTCGTCACGGGCAGTGGAGTTCTTGGCTTTGTTGCGGACTCGTTCTGCGTATAAATCGTGTTCAGGAGAATAATTGCGAGCACTACAGACCTGGTCTAAGCTGTTTCCTGGTTAAATCAGATGCCTTTTCTTGCTCTGCTAGTTTTAAAAACTGTGATTGAATCGACTTTGCATTCCCTGAAAGACTTAATTAGCGTCTCATGTACCTATTGACCTCAAAACGAGTACTTTTCCTGAGATCTTCGTCCTCTGCCGGCTGGAAAGAAGATAGTTAACTTCTCCGTCAAGCGAAAACACACCTGACTTACTTGTCGAGTGCTTTGGAGCTGGCCGATCTTTTGCCAGGGAAAAGAATAGTGGTGGAAAGCTTTGTATGGTGCCATTCCTTCGCTCCATAAAACGTCCAACTGCAGCGATAACGAAAAGCTTTAATCTCAAGACAAGCGTGCGATAAGTTTCTCACCGTAAACTTGCGGCATTGGCGGGACACAGAAAGAACACGGGCCGCAACCGTCGAGTTCCTGAAACAACACATACACAGGAACAAACAGATAAGAGTTTTAAAAAGAAGTAGACTCGCGCATAAAGTTACATGGAACTTTTAAAGAGGATGACATCGTCCGGACACACAACTTTGCAAAAAAGAGAGAGCTTTAGTTCTAGCGAAAACTAACAATGCTGATATACCTCCATCACAGGGAAGAACAAAGGAAGAAGGGGGATACGAGTCCCTGAGAGTTCCACACTTTCGGCACCTGCATTCGATCGGGCCAATTCGCAAACAAGGAGGCCAATGCTTACTTGATATGGTCACGGATGCGGCGGAGGAGTTCGTGCTTGAGCCCCACGTCCGGAATCTCGTGGTATGTAAGATAGGCTTTGGCTACATTTGTCTTGAGCTTCTCCACATCAAATCCCTCTGGAGAAGAATGGAAAAGAAAACCAAAAGCTGTGAGGATGGATGGATGGATCATCCGCTACCTTTAATGTCGTGGATTGACACATCGTTGGTGGAGCCGCGCAGCGCCATGGCCGCGCATCGGCCAAGCACAAAAACCTCTGCTAAAGCCCTGCCCTAGAATGGAGCCGGGATTCGAACCGGGGACCGCCACGTGGCTGGTAAAATTACCATTAGCTGGGAGGAGATTAGGACTAAGCGGGGGCAAGGGTTGAGTTTCCGTGTGTATTGTCTCCGCCAGGGCGGCGCAGGGAAGCGCGAGCGATGCGATGACGGGGGCGAGCGGCGCCGCGCGCTGGATCAGCGGACGCTGCTGCTGATTCCCGCGAATTCCCAGGGAATTGGCGCTCCAGAGCAGGGAATTCCAGAATTGGATCGTGGTTTAGGACGATTTCTAGGACAGATAGGAGCTCTTGGATTAGGCTTGGGCGCTGTGGATTGCCGAGGGGGGTTTTTGGGAGGATTGGCAGCAGACCCCAGGGAGCAGGGAGGGGCGGTTAGAGGCGTCGCTCGATCGATCGCGGCGGGGAGGATGTGACGACGCAATGGCATTACAGGTATCAGCTGGGTACAAAAGGGATGTGTTAGCTGCCATGGAAGGCAACGAGGAGCTCGAGGAAGGCGAGGCCTGCGATGCCAACGATTCCAATTACGGTTCCGACCTTTGCTTCCCACACCTTGTACGTTTGCCAGAAAAACTTCCCTTCACTCCTTGGAGTGCTTTCTTCTGTGCGTTTTTGAGACGCCAAGGTTTCTGTCTTGCTCTTGCAGGAGCACAAGCTGGCGGAGTTTCTGGGTCACGCCCGCAAGGATTTCGAAGGTGGCTACTACCCGGAGAAATTGGGTAGGCTCCTCGCTCTCTCCCTCCTAGCACCACCGACACCAACGTTTGACATGGTTTGCAATGCAGGATCGAAGTATGGAGGCTATGGAACTTTCCTACCAACAGTACCCGCGGTTCCACCTCCGGCAGCTGCCGCTGGACGAAGATTGTCACCTCTTACGCCTTGCCGACCGCCAGGGATCACCAACTTGGAAGTAAGGACTGCATTTTGTTGTCGTGGTCAGTGATAGAGTTTGATGATTTCTAGGTGGCGAAGCAGGCTACCACCACGATTGTTTCGGACATGGCAACTGATCAGCATGCCTCTCCGTCCGCAAAGCCCAAGCTAATCCCCGACTCTACTGGTACTGAAGTGAAGTCTTCGATCACCCTGAGAATAAAGATGGGGAGCGAAGGTCGGGGCAGGAATGCTGCTATATACAACAGGCTCGGTTTCTCTTCGCCTTCGGCTTCTGAAGGCGAAGACGACGATTTGTCTGGACCCGAGTCCAGCCCCGACCGAAGCCCTGCATCCATGATACAGGTAAAAGTTGTTTTTTTCCATCCTTATCTACTGTTGTTCATGTCTTCATTTATGTTTTACGCTGCCTTTCAGATCATTCTATCACATCGGCTTCCTCCGGATGGACTTTTATCACCTTTGCCCGATCTTACGCTCAGGCCAGTCGGAAGATCCATAAAGGTGGCCGACAGTGGCTCGACCAAGACAAAAGAACGTAGGCAGTCTAGAATCACGAAAATGGAAGATGACAACCTGAAGGACTTATCAGAGGACAGTGGCAGAAAGGACATGGAGTTGGATCGTAGGCAGGCGCAGGTTAAGCAAGAGGTGCAAGAGGTGAGGAAGGAGAAGATCAAGGTCAAAAGCCAGGACGAAGCATGGAAGTTTGTTTCTATTCCTGCAAGGGCGGAGGAACAGAAGATGC
Organism: Selaginella moellendorffii; assembly: GCF_000143415.4. Taxonomy (NCBI): domain Eukaryota; kingdom Viridiplantae; phylum Streptophyta; class Lycopodiopsida; order Selaginellales; family Selaginellaceae; genus Selaginella; species Selaginella moellendorffii. The sequence goes on from NW_003314345.1 coordinate 114,130, forward strand.
CAGCGAAGGAAGTTTGTGATCTTGCAGCAGAAGACAAGGCTACATCGAGAAAAGACTATGCTCCTGTAAAGGAACTTCTTTCTGTCAAGGATGTGCCTACGACGAAGTTACGACGCGATGAGGCATCTGTTCCGGAAGTGCCCAAGGAAGCACATCCGGAAAAAAGAAAACAAAAAGAAAACGAGTCCGAGAAGAGAGCCAAGAAGAGGCCGAAAGTAAACAGCTCATCAGGAATGGAAGCGAGTGCAAGTAAAGAAGGGAAGAAGTCTCGGGCTGAGGACAAGCCACCAAAGTCGAAGGACGAGAAGAAAAAGGAGAAGTCTGCTAAACAACAGACGAAGTCGGAGCTATCTTCTGAAGCTCTCAGGAGGGACAACCTTAAGGAGGACCCGGTTTCAGGCAAGGCAAGGGGTGGAAAATCAAAGGGAGTCAAAAGAAGCAAAGACTTTAGCGAGCCTTTGCCTTTGGAAATGACAGATTGCTCTGATATCAAGTTCTCGGAACCGCCTCTCCAACTCCAACAGCCGGTTGCTCCTCCAGATGTTGTCCCTCTACCACCGGCAATCATTAACGAGAATTGGGTAGAGTGTGACGATTGCCACACCTGGCGACTTCTTCCTCCGACTATGGATCCTCCCAAGCAGTCCGATAGGTGGCGGTGCGAGATGATCACATGGCTGTAAGTTCTTTTTCTCTTCTTGGCTTTCTTCTTTTCGTTATATGCGTCGTCATTTTGGCCAGGCCTCCGGGAATGAACAACTGCAGAATCTCCGAGGAGGAGTCGACAAATGCTGTCTACAACGCCCTTGGAATTTCGAGTGCTAGTTTACCTGCGGTTCAATTTTTGGCTCCCCCCGCACATCCGCCACCTCCTGTAGCAGAAATGTCTTCCAAGCTTAATCACACTAAAAAGGCTCCGAGGCCAGATTACAATGAGGAGGCACCTGGGAAGTCTCGTGCTTTAGATGTCAAGCCCGCGAAGCATGCCGTTAAGAAGAAAGAAAAGTCCAAGAAGCATTCTGAAGGTCTGTTCTTTTATATCTTTCTTCTCTGGTTCTTACACTTGTGGTTTTCCAGTTGACGAGTCTCGACTAGCTAAAAACATTCAGACTCAAGAAGAAAAATCTAAAGATCCGCACGACAAAGCGAAAAAGAAAAAGAGAGCCTTGAGTGAAGATATCCACATGTCCAAGAAGATGAGACCCGAAGATGGGAGTTTACATCAACGTGGACGATACCCCCATGCGGACATTCCCAACGAAGAGACTTTTGCGGACGAGGATGCTGAGTCGCACGAGAAATCTGCTGGCAAAAGACCGGTTGATGCCAAGGGTGGCAGGAAGGACAAGCCAGACGAATCCAGAAAGGATAGGAGGGTTCAAGACGTGGAAGGAAGCAGCCAGCGTGCAAGGTACGAGGACAGCGAACGGGAGGAGGCAGGGAAGGCTTCGAAGCTTTTCAAGCCCGAGAAGAGTAGTACAAGAGGGAAAGCGGTTCGCGTGGTTGACAGGCAGCGGATATCCAACCGAAGACTTCTTCGAGGCTCAGCAATGACGGCGTGGAACCACGAAAGAAGAAAGGATCGGAGAACTGCTCGCCATCCTATGAGTCTGTAGACACGTTCAAAGGCCGGGGGGCTGACGACGCGAGGAACGCAGGCGACTTCTCCGAGAAGGAAGCCAGAAGGAGTCATCCTGAGCACGGGAAGCTCTTGAATGACTGGGACGAGTTTAATGAGCAAAGCTCATGGGACGAAGATATGGATAAAAAGCAACAGGCTCACCAAAAGGCAGGCGACCAGGACAGGTACAGGCACGGTGAAGATAAACAGGATAGGGAGGGAGCTCCAGACGACAGGGACACGGATAGGCGTCTTTCCACCGGGGCGAACGGTTTGGAAGAACGAGGCAGAGCAAAGGAGGACAAGAGCAGCAGGAAAAGCGTGAGAAGTTCCGAGGGTCGGTTGAAAAATGCGGAGGCGCTGAAAGGCGAGCACGAGGAGTTTGACAAGGCTGAGACGTACGCAAAGGTTGAGGCTGACAGGGATAGGAGGTCTGGGAAAGAAGCCCAGAGAACAAATCCTTCCGAGGAGCCAGGCAAGAAAGGAGTGGCTGAAATTCTCGAGGGGAAGCACGACGCCAAGGATTACTCCCTTGCAAACAATGCTATCAAGGCGGCTAAAAACTTGAAGCACCACGCGGACCGTCTAAAGGTGAGCGATAGTTTTTCACTCTTAGCTGACATATACTTACACTTCCGTTCGTTTCAGGACGAAACTGCGAAGGATATTTATTTACAGGCAGCTCTCAAGTTTTTGCAAGGTGGAGCTCTTGTGGAGAACGTGTCTCTTTACAACGACACGGCGGATCTGTTCAAGTGAGTAGACTATCCCTGACAAAGAGACAGCAACCAACACCGTCTTTTCCAGATTTTGTGCATCGCAGTACGAGCGTGCAAATGACATGCCGGGGGCTCTTTTGGCCTACAAGTGTGCCGCAGTAGCACGCTTTCGAATGGCGCTGCTAAAGAACTCGTCCTTGAGCCGAGACCGCCGGGAACTCCACTCGGCTCTCCACCGTGCACCCGCGGCAGTCCAGGCGACTCCTCCAACGGGTACAAAAGTTTGGATCGTTTCTGTGCGTGACCGGTTTCCTCTTTGCAGGAGAGTCGCCATCCTCTTCTTCGGCATCCGACCTCGACAACCTCAACAGTCAGATGCTCCCCCCTGTCGATAAGACGTTCTCGAGCACCGGGAAAGGACCCGTGTCACCGCTCGTCCAAAGCACCGGCACTGTACCTCCGGCACTCCAGCCAACGCTTGCTCGTTTCGTTCGGAATGTAAGTTCAGTTCTCTTGCTTGGATTTGGATCACTCCAGTTCCAGCCATGGATGTAACGCTCTCGCTTCCTTGTTCCAGACCGCAGACGTGTTTGAGGCCTTTGATATCTGGAATAAGGCAGAGAGTGTGCTGGCGGCCGTGGTTGCGGCCAAAGTCCTGACCCCAGACAAGGTGGCTGCGCTGGAGAAGGTTTGCAGCATTGGATTCAGCGACGTGGAAGCACTGGTACGCCTTGTCAACCAAGCATTAGAGGCACTGGGGCGATAATCAAGCAAAGCGCGACACACAGAGAAGGATGGGGAAATTTTTGATTTATGTAACATATATATGGTCAACAGCCCAACAATGTATCAAAATTCAAGCAGGTTTTTTCTTACAAAATAAAACACTCGATCTTTTAAAACCTGTATACAGTAAACCCTAAACCCTAAACCCTAAACCCTAAACCCTAAACCCTAGGGTTTAGTACTTGGGTGGTATATACAAGGTATATTCCAAATCATGCTTACAACTTGTGTTTATTTACATTCACGGCATTACACACCGTTCTAATCTCCCCATTCTCTTTCGTCTTCCACCCGATGCTTCCCATTCTTACCATAGATTGCCCAAAATGCGACGCAAACTGCCTGGAATTGTACGCGTAGGATCGCACAAGTCCACTCGTGCGCTCACTCTCGAAAAGCACCTGGTCAGAGGTGAGAAGTCCATTCCTCCGCTCCAAGTTCTTGAAGTAGGAGTTGTCAAAGCTGAATTGCGAGCCCTTGTCAAGCTCCACCGTGTTTGCGGACCCCTCGCGCGGGCATCTGTTGCGGAGGTGCTGCAAGTACGCGGGATTTACCGTCTCGTCGCCCCTACTCGTGTTTCTGAAGTTGTAGAGGCGGTCGAAGCGGCCACTGGCGAAGAAGTTGCATTTGGAGGTTCCCAGTGTGTGAGCTCCTGGAAAATTAAAAAGAGATCGTGAGTGAATGGATCCAGCAAGAAAGTCGAGTGATCTCACCTGACAGAACGACAAGGTCTTGAACGGACAAGCCTTGGTTCTTGAAATTTTCGATGAGAGTCGAGGCGTCCATGGATGGTGATGGAATGTTTGTGGCCAGCTGCAAGCTCGACACTCTTCCATCGTAACGTCCAGTGGCTACTATGTAGTGCTGGCCTCCCATCTATAATCCAAGACCCAAATATGAGAGGAGAAGAAGAAGTAGGAGAAGAAGAAAAAGATGGCTTGATGGAGGGGCGAAAACTCCACTATGAATCAGGAACTAACCTTAACGGTTGAATCTCTTGCGGCGATGGCCACAGTGTCGGCACAGGAAACTATACCAGGGCAAGCCTGTTCCAGCCTTCTTTTCGCATCCTCGATAACTTCAAATCCTCGGGCGGAGTCCCGGTTTGGAGGAGCGAATTTCTCGACATTGGTACCGTCTGTTGGAGTGGAGTCGAGAAGGATGGAGCCATCGCAACCCTGGAGTGATTTAGGCAAGGTGAGAAATCTGGTGAATTCATCTTGTAGCTAGCTTACGTTCACGAAGCAGTCGTGGAAGTGCAAGCGAATCAGTCCCGCGGGGATTGTAGGGTCCCGACTAGCGTGCTCATTGATCGTGTCTCTGATAATCGACTCCGCATTTGGACAAGTTCTTGCGTAGCTGTGCGATGCCAAAACATTCCTGGAGCTGATCAAAGAGAGAAAGACTACTACTAGTATTGACACTGTTGCTCTCTTTGGAAACGCCATATAGTTCATGGATTGGATTCCAACTGATCCTGCTCGATAGAAGTTATGAATGTGTGGAGTTCTGGTTTTATATGTGTGTGTGTGGTGAGAGAGAGAGAGAGAGAGAGGAGTTCTTCTTTGTTGAAAAAGTCAGCCTTCTTTGTTGACTATGTAATATAGCGTGTGGCATGCAAAACAGAATGGCTATTCGTCCGCCTTTTCCAAAGATTGAACCTTCCTTGGAAGGCCGACTTTGTCTAGCAACAATCACGTTTCAAAGGCAAGGGCAATAATTAAGCAAAGCACGACACACAAAGAAGGATGGGATGTATATGGTCAACAGCCCAACAATGTATCAAAATTCAAGTGGATATCATCTATTGTTGGGATAGAATTCCAGCCAGAAGGGCGGAGTGACGTTTCAAGGCTCCCAAAATCCCCTGGGTAAAGCAGCAGCAACCAACATAAGCAAGCAAAGCAGGAGGAGAAAACTTTCTCAGAACTTCGTGCTGCCATAAAACAGTGCACAGTGATGCACGACCTAGAAAGGGAGACAAATCCATGCAGCACTGATTGCTACCAGGCTGCAGATCAACCAGTATTTAGCACATGCCTTGATCAGAATGTACGGAGCATGCCGGAGCATGGAGCTCGCAGAGCAGGTGTTCGATGAGATGCCTGAGCGGGAACTCTGGGCCTGGTCCTCACTGATAAAAGGGTATGTCGACAATAGGGAATGTTTGAAAGCCTTAGATGTGTTCACGGCCATGGACTGCAAACCAGATAGTTTCACATATATGGTAGCACTTATGGCATGTAAGCGGTTGGTAAGAGAGAAACAAGCAGAAAAGCAACAGTGGCTGAACATGGGACTTTCTATTCATAGACAAGTGAAGGATTCGGGATGTCATGTTAATACATTTTTACAGACATGTCTTATTGACGTGTATGGACATTGTGGCAGGATGGACTTGGCTGCTGATGTCTTTCACAAGATGGCAGTTAAAAATGTTGCTAGTTGGAATAGTATGATCCTAGGCTATGTAGAGAGTGGGAAATGGGCAAATGCCATGGATCTGTACGCAAGAATGGACTGTAAACCGAACCATATCACATACATTGCGGCTCTTAAGGCATATACAGGTTGTGCTAGTGAAAAATTATCAACGTCAGGCAAAATATCATGTCTTCAACAAGGCATTGATATCCATAAGAAGACTGAAGCTGCTGGCTTTGATCGTAACATTTTTGTGGCTAAAGCTTTGCTCAATATGTACTGTAAATGTGGACAAATGAAAGTTGCCGAACAAGTGTTTGTTAGCATGAATTGTAGAGATACATCCCCACAGCTCCTTGGTACCTCTATATGAACCATCACAGGTTATAAACATCAAGTATAATTTCAACATAACTGTGCCTGGAGTGGCGACGAGGGTGGGCAGGCGAGCCAGCCCAGGGTGTGCCCGCCTGCGCACCCTCGGCCCCAAGGTGGCCGCCATGTAGCTGGGAGGCCTTGGCCAAGGGGCCAGGGGAGGGGCCGGGGTCTCGTACCCTGCCCATGGCAGAGGCCAAGGACTTGGCCACGGGGGGGGATGGGCAGGGTCTCGTACCCTACCCATCCTGCCTGCCCCCAACCTGCCCATGGTCCCCCTCGCCGGATCATCCATCTAAACCGCTAAACATTGCCAAGGAATGCCAACACCGGATCATTAGAAGGACTTAGAAGCATTTGGAGCACTATAGATGAGCATAGCACTATGCATGAATTTTTCAGGAATTCTTGACTAGCCTGAATGGTAGAACCTGATTGAGCATTTCAAATAGTATCATATAGACAATAGGCATAGCTTGCATAGGTAACCCCATTAGCAGTAGACCAGCAATAGCAATAGCAGTAAACCTCAGGCTAAACAGCAATAGCACAACTTCCAATCTAGCTTATATTTCTCATCTGTTTGATTTCTTAGAACTGCACCTAGATATCCATTACATAAACTAGGAGAGAAATACATTGCAGTCTAGGCATTAGGAAAATAAACATACTCAAACCTTTGTGAATTTCATGAGTTTTTATTTTATTTTAATTTTTTCAGGTTTCTGTGCGGGAAGGAAGCGGAGTCCAACCTCTAGCGGCTGAAGGTATTAGCTTTGGTGCCTTCTTTGGAAAGGTGGCTCAGGATCGGACTGCAGGTGGAACTGGACAGTGGCACATGATGCTGCATGTTGAGGAGATTAACTTTCTTCCGGGCAAAAGCCGGGTAGAGGCAAATGCTGCTTGGCGATTGCTGCTACCTCTCCAATCTTGTCATTCTTCGGTATGGCAAGTTCAATTCAGGAAAGGATTGTGAGCGAGCTCGATAAGGACATGGCAACCGCAGTCGATCGTCTTAACTTTGTTCAGGTACTCTCAAGCAGCGAGCAACCGGGAGTGGGAGCGAGCTCCAACTCCATGGTTGCTCCACTAGAGGCCATGCCACTAGTGAGTCCTAGCTCCGAGCTGGGATTGAGTTCCGGGACTCCTCCCGGTGGAATCCTCGCTCGATGGTGAGTCCGACACCGAGCTAGCCTCGGTTACACAGGAGTGGATTCGGCTATCCCCACGGTAGAGATGGTGGTACCTGCGCATACATTCGTCCTGTATCCTCTCAAGCTCCTGAGCGAGGGGATAGCTTATCGCGTAGCCGGCTCCTCGATAGGCCATGTTGGAACTGAAGCCGAGCACATTCTGGAAGTGGCTCTCCGAGGTGGTGCCGATGTAGTAAGGCTGATGGTGGTCGTACTTGCTCAACACCTTCACCAAGTTGTAGGGGAAAACAACCGTGTCGTCGTCGGCCATGACAAACCAATGCACGTCGGGGAGCCGGAGACGAACCATCTCGGATCTCGAGCACCATGATCGGAGGCAGCGTGGATCGGTCCGTCTCCTCCTCGGCCAGGTCGGTCGTCCATCCAGACGAACCCCCGCATCCTTCCAGGCTCCCACCATGATCGGATGTAGTTCTTGCGGGAGTTCCACGCCTGGGAGCTCGAGGGAGGCCGAAGAGGAGATTGTGGAGCGTGGTCGGCTCTCCCGATGCTGCGGAGCTCAATTTCGCTGGGGATCGTGAGGAATCCGTGAAGAATCGATGGGGCCAAGTGATGATCCAGCAGGCGACTACCACGAACATGATCGCGCATTTCTTGACAAGCGCGGCGTTCGAGGGAGGAGGGCGCGAGGGTTTTTGCATCGCGGCAGCTATGGCGTTCCCTTACTTGGAAGCTGTTGTCGGTAAGAATTTTTGATGGTTCGTGTTCGCGAAGTGTTGTTGTTTTTGTTGTTTTTTTCTCCGCAGGTTTTATGATATTCATGTACTTCTTTGAGAGCTACTTACATTTTCGATAGTACAGGGCTCTGCAGCTCCCGACTTTGCCTCCAACCTTGAAAGGTGTAGTTAGCCAGGAGACGTTTAAGAAGTCTCGCGCCTATACTCTCGAAAAAAGGTTAGCTTCCTTATTTTATTTGCGAATTTATTTCTTGCATGTTACTGATGCTTTCATATTCTTTGTGACAGTCGTTTCCAGGTCATTCATTCGACGTGGTCTATAATCGAGGAGAGTGCTATTTTACTTTTGAAGGCGTTGCCTTGGGTTTGGCTGGTAAGTGTGCTGTTGTATGTCACCGTAATGTCATGTTCTTTTATGATAATTTTTTTGGACATTCAGAAATCGGAAGCTATAGTTGTTTGGCTAGGTTTTGATCCGCAGAACGAAATCGCTCATACGTTGGCGTTTCTTGGACTTACGATGCTATGGTCTCAAGTAAACAAACGTCTGATTTTCGCCTTTTCCTAGTAACTGTGTATTCTGTATGCAGATAAGTGAGATCCCTTTTTCTTTGTATGCAACATTCGTCATTGAGGACCCCAACGAGCTGCCAGGCCGGGAAGTACGCATCTGGATCCAGCGATCGCTGGCCAACTCGTGGAGAGGCACAACACGCCATGTGCTGGAGCACCCTTGTGCTGCGGGGCCCGGGGCGGCACAAGGGCCGCGCGGGCTGGCCGAGGGGTGTGGGGAGGCGCCAGGCCGCACCCACTTAGCCCCAACATAGCCTGGATCCCTCCCACTGCCACAAAAGTGTTGTACCCTACCTCAAGGGTAGGTTGGTGTCACAAATTGATGGGAGTGAGGGATGAACTTTAGCGGATCGTAGTAGCAAGGCCATTCTGCCGCTTACAGTACCCCATCCCTTATTTAAGTCGTTTGTAAAGGATTTATCTCCTTGTTCGTTCAGAATTGCAATCCGAAACCAGTTCACTTCATGTGTTCTCTGGGCCACCCTTACAACATTGGGGAACAACCAGGGAGGTTGATAGTGCCACTTTTAGCACAGATTCTGACTTAAAGGTGTTTGGTTATAATCCCCTACATGGTAGCCACTTCTAGCACAGATTCTGACTTATAGGCGTTCGGTTATAATCCCTTGCATGGTAGCCACTAGCTTTTCAGCCAAGTGCAATGACTAGTGATGCGAATCAATGGTTCCTCTCATACTATTAATGTGGCGCCACGCATTAGTAGAGTAAAACTAACCTGTCTCATGACAGTCTAAACCCAACTCACATTCTTTATTGGTGGGTGAATAATTTAACATTTGGTGAATTTTGCTTCACAATGATAGAAAGAGCTGACATCAAAGGATCAAAAAGCAATGTCACAAGCCAATTATCCCTATGGTAACTTTTCTGAAAATTTCTGAAAATCAAAAGGATTGATAAGCCATGCTTTCTATACTGAAGATCAAAATTAAACAAATTTTTACCATTTTGTTCCACATGAGATTTCTATTCTCATTGAGCTCATCTTAGGACACCTGTGTTATCTTTTAACAGATGTGCTGCCTAGGGAAACTTACCAAGTCCAAACATGGTGGTGCATGGCTGTTCTTAGTTGGTGGATTGATTTGTTTAGTTAATTTCGATAATGAATGAGACCTCAACTTGCTAATTAGCTACATGGAGGCTTGCTTCCATGGCCAGCTTTTTAGAGGGACTTTTCACTTCCAACGGAAGGAAGTTTGAGGCAATAACAGGTTTATGATGCCTTTAGATGTTCTGGGAAGCATGCACATTACACTAATGGACTCAATGAGTGTGTGCTTGGGCTGAAAGGCTTGGGTAATCTTGTGAAAATCCATCATTATGGGGATAGATCATTGCAATTATTGATTTTTAACAAGGAATTCTTAGTAAGTGTGAGTCATGACTACATCCTTGCCCTTTGTACAGACTGCCCATTGCTCTTACCAATTAAATGATCTAGTGAAGTGTTTGGATTGTAGCGATGCCAGCAGTTCACCACTGGTGACAATATAAGAAGTTCATTTAACCTTATCATTTAGAGGAAGGAGAAGTCATAACAAAGTTTCCGTAGGTGAAAGGATCATTGACACATATCTGTAACTTCTGCAGACCGTGAACTTATATTGTACCCCAAGGGACCACACCCAGAAGTGCAGTTGGCTAGTGTTGTGGGCTCACAACCTCCCGCCTGTGGGTGATGCCATAGGTGGGGGTCACAGCTGTGGGTGATGCCATGGTTGGTGGTCCGCAAGGCTGGTCAGGTGGAGGATGCAGCTGTCCTGCATTCGGGTTAATCCAAGACTTTCCACCTGTGGGTGATGCCATGGGTGGGGGTCCCAATTGCAAGCCTTATCAGCAGTGGTTATTCCTAGCATGGGTCAGTTGTGCTGGCTGCTTGGCACTTCTGGATGTGCAACCTTCCCACTTGTGGGTGATGCCATGAGCGGGGGGGTCACAACTGTGGGTGATGTCATGGTTGCCAGGCAGCTTCATCTGCCCAGTGTGCACGGGCAATGGGACTTCTCGCTTGTAGTGATGTGGGTGGGGTCACCGGCTGTGGGTGATGCCATGTTTGTGATTCAGTACCTATATGGTCCTTATTAACCATATAGTTACCAGTACTATGTGGTTGATCACAGTTAACCAACAATTATATAACCAACACCTTAATTATTGTAGTTCCTCTATATTTATGCTAGAATGAAAATCTACATACAACAGCTACTTAATATTTATCACAACAAAATTTTGGTAAAACCTTCACCTTCTTTTATCCTCCTTTCTTTATAAATATATCTAACATATAATGTCATATTTATGCATATTAAAAAAACTATAAATGGGTGCAAGTTTTATTCCTTGTTACAATTTTAACCATTGATCTATTTTAAACATATAAGAACTTAAATATATACATATTCTAAAAAATATTCTTTATGAGTTGAGTGTAACCACTACTTTAAACCACTATTATGATTACTAAACCAAAATTTAGTGAGAAGAGATATTAATTGTCAATTCAAAAAATATATTAGCATATACTAGCATTTACTTAAAATATTCATTAAAGTCCATATTGCCCCAAGAATCTATACTAGCAGAGAGCTGTAGCACTACTCTGCGATATGTCAATACAAAAATGGCCCCTCCATTATGCACATATTGAAGACATGGCTGTTTTTATATCTTGATTAGCTACTTTAAGCAAGGGGAAGTAGAAACCATCCCGAATACAAATTGGTTTCAGTTCTTAGTAGAATCCAAGCAACATCAGCTTCATGTTGGACACCAGCCCCAGATCCCCAAAGAAGCGTCCAGAGCCACTGACATATTTCATATCATAAAAGGAAAGACAGAGAGAAGCAACCTTTTTTGGATGCAATGCTCTGCCAGTCACAGTGTTTCTTCTCGTGGTCTTGCTGACCACTCAATTTGTCAAAATGATGTTGAATGTATATACAATAGTAGCTCCCGCGAATGACGAAGTGCTGAAGATTGTTAGGCGGTGCCCTGGACCAGGTATTTTTTTATTTCACCTTTGACGAGGTAGTTTTCAAGGTTTGATCGATCTTTGACAAAATTGTTATAGTCAGATCAACTCCACTTTTATAGGAGTAGAGGTCTAGCTCACAGGTTACTGTTACCTAGTAAGTGACTCCACGGAATTGTTAAGTTGTGTTTTCTTTTTTTGCAGTCCAATAAGCGACTCTTCTTCACAGGTTATCACCTGTGACTTGAACTCTACAAAGAACTGTACATAGCCTGAAACTCTGAAACCATACTTACCGGCAAACGCGTTTGCACGTGCGTAGTGAATATACCGAATATTCTTTCTTTTAGGGTTCTTAGCCGTGATGAAGTATGAACCTTTGCATGTGCAACATCTGAATGATGAATGCATGATGATCAAATGCAACTACTGAGAGATGGATAGAGAACTAACATGTCTTGCCTTGCTTCCGCTTGATAATCCTTTCCAGCACAGTCCATAGCCGCCAAGAGAGAGGAAACCCTAATAAGCAAAGACAAGCTTCTCGGTAGCAGAGAGAGAAAATCCTAATATACAACCTCCCGCGGAGAAATCTGATCCTGATCGTGAACAGGGGCGAGATTGCGTGCCGGATCATCAACTTTTTTTAGTGATACCGTTTGCAGCAAATTTTTGCGTTTCCACGTTTGCAACATTTGTGCGTTTGCGTGGTAAGTATGCTCTGAACACATTTTCGAGTGTGAGGTTCTTCAAAACCTCCAGAGTCCAGGAAGTTTAGGAGGCCTTAAAGGAAGGAATCATGCTGGTGCCAGTGGTGTGCTTGTGGATGCTGCTGCTGAGCAGGGCAGAAGCTCAATCTCTAACTCCAGGTAGCATTCTCACGCCCGGAAGCAATCGCTTCTGGACGTCCTCCAACGGCATGTTCGGCTTGGGATTCTTCAATTCATCAGCCCCCACCACTGAAATTCATGTCGGGATTGCTTTCGTGGATCAGATGCCTCCGACGCTGGTATGGATGCCCAATAGGACCCAGAGTTTGAGCAGCAACAGCAGCTTGCAAGTCACAGACTCCGGTCTCGTAATCATCGAGTCTGGCGAGACAGTGTGGCGGAGCGGTGCAGCTGGAGCGGTCGTAGCAGAAGCCGAGCTCCTGGATGTGGGAAATTTCGTGTTGAGATCTGCAAGCTCCAACATAGTGTGGCAGAGTTTTGATTTCCCCACGGATACTCTGCTACTGGGACAGAAGCTACTGCCGATTGCTGGCCAGGCTCTTTCATCTTGGAGGACCAAGGCTGATCCAAAGCCAGGGCCGTTCTCGATGGTCATGGACGGGGACATGTCCAAGCCGCGGCTGCTGTACCAAGGTGCAATCGAGTACTGGAGCTGGACCACAGCGAAGTTCAATGAGTTCAGATTCTCGGATGATCCTGGGAACGAGACTACCGGGAACCTTACTGTTGGTTCGATCATCCAGGATTCATACTGCGACGCGCAGCTGGTGAGCACCGAGTTCGCGAATTACAGGAAGAGGCTCACACTCGATCCGGACGGTAACTTTCGGTACTATGTCCGAGCACCGAATTCAACCAAGTGGGGGGTGGTGTGGAGAGCTCTCTTTGATGCCTGCGATGTGTACAGCACCTGCGGTATTAACGGCTTGTGCGACTTCAATTCTCCAGCCAACTCCAAGCCTCCCGCCGGCTGTCCCGTGGCTGATGAAGATCCACACCCGTGCAGTTGTCCACCCGGCTACCGTCCCGTCGACTCCAGTGAGCCGCAGATTGGATGCCAGCCCCAGGAACCGCTCAGGTGCCCATCGAGAGACTTCCAAAAGCTTAACGACACTGTGTTTGCGGAGCTCTTACCTTCAAAAGAAGCCGACTACAGAAACATCAAGGAGTCCGAGTGCGTAATCAACTGCGGGAACCAGCTGAACTGTAGCTCCTGCGCTGCTGCCGTGTATTCCACGGCTTCTTCCGAGTGCTGGCTCGTGGCGTCACCTCTTGTGAACGGCAGCATCTCTTCGAGTTCAGGTAAGCTTGTTTACGTGCGAGTGCCACCCTCGAATTCATCATCTGGTGGGGGTTTGACGCTGGGGGCGAAAGTTGGGATCGGGATAGGCACGCCGAGCTTCTTGTTGGTACTGCTGCTGTGTTCTGTGCTCGGGTCATATGAATACAAGCGGTACAGGAAAGGTCAAGTCCTGAAGCATGGAGTCTCGGAAGGTGTTGGAGGATTACAGAAGTTCAGCTATGACTATCTGAAGTGTGTTACGAAGGACTTTGCGAATGTGTTGGGACAAGGTGGCTATGGCGCTGTCTACCTCGGGGTGTTACCGGACGATACAAGAGTAGCGGTCAAGCTCCTGAATGAAGGTTTTCCACAAGAATTCGATTCAGGCTCAAACGAGGACAAGAGTTTCTTGGCAGAGGTGGCAACTCTCGCGAACATACGCCACTCAAACGTGGTACACTTGCTGGGCTTCTGTCTGGAGGCTCCCAAGCATCTACTGGTGTATGAGTATTTGGAGAATAAGTCGCTGGACAAGGTCCTCTTCGAGCCGACCACACCGCTCACGAAGTGGAAGACCAGGATGCAAATTCTCATAGGTGCAGCCCGAGGGATCGAGTACTTCCATAGTTACAGCGGTGACAGGAGAGTTGTTCACCGGGACATCAAGCCGGCCAACGTGCTCCTGACTGCCGACTTCCACGCCAAGGTTGCGGACTTCGGGCTGGCCAAGATCATGGACACTGCGACTCATACCACCAACTTCACTATGCCTGGGACAGTCGGCTACCGGGCTCCGGAATGCACCATCATCGGCGACGCCATCACCGTTCAGGCCGACGTCTTCAGCTTTGGAGTCGTGTGCATAGAAGTTGTATCCGGGAGGCGGCTCGTGTACGTGGAACAACAAGGACGGACTCGGGTCCTGCTCTTCAGGAGGGCTCTGGAGCTCATGCTGCAGGAGGAGTACATGAAGCTGGTCGACGAGAGGCTTGCAGAGGACGGGATCGATGAGGACGAGGTGCGGAAGGTGGTGAGAGTTGCCGGCTGGTGCTTGCAGGAGGATCCCAAGCAGAGGCCCACTATGGACGCCGTGGTAGCACTGCTGAACGACGATACCAAGGCCGTTGAAATGCCACCGTTGGAAGGCAGCCTGCCGGCCTACGTGTTCAGGAACTTTGAGAGCGAGGATGAAGTTTCGGTTGCAAGGTTGACCGGCGACACCCTTTCCGTCGGCTCAAGCTTGGCTCGTGAATGAAAATGATTGTCTTGTCAAGTGTCAAGTCCGACCAAATTGAATTCAGCTCAAGGCATGAACTTGGTGTACAACTGCATCACACTGCACAACGGCAATCAAAGTGTCAATCATGACCTCGCCACCCTGTGACTTACCTCGTTAACAAGGTTTTGCCTTTCATCTTCCTCCTCCTTCTCCGGTCTCTGGTGGAGGGACAGGTGCTCCATTTGCATCATCTGGTCGGGATAGTCAAGCCTTGAACTCAACAAACTGAGTTTGGCGCCCGCTTCTTTGAATGTTTTCTGGATAGGCAGAATTTTCTTGGAATCCAGGTCCATATAGAGGCATTCCCGGCATGGGCGGAATGATGGTTGCCGCAGCCAAGTGGTCAGCCGAGTACAGGTCCTGGTTGAGTGGTATAAACGGCCTCTGTTCCTCGATATGGTGGTGGTGATCCCGATATCGGGGCAGACAAGACGACAACCTGTATTGTTGCCGTGTAGACTCTTCGTGAGGTCTCCTCGCATATTGATGTTCCACTGGATTTCCCGCATATGCTCTGTGTGCTGAAGTTAGAGGTTGCTGGTGAGGACCCGGATGTCTTCCATCACGATAAGCCACACGTGGTGAGGATCCAATCTGGTAAGTCGCTGCTGCATGTCCACTTATACCACCACCATCCACACGAGAGGAGCTCCTTTGATATATATGAGCCGGATCATAATCCTCAGGAAGCTGAAGATGATGCTGCTGAATGTACTCATGTGTCGGATATGTGGCTCCATCGTCTGGAATCTGGTGGCGATGGTGCTGAGGGAATTGGTCACCACCGGTTCTGTACACGGGCTCCTTGTGGTACACCATCGGTTGTGCAGAAGGCTGTTGATGTGATAAAATATGAAAACTACCGTCCGAAATTGCATATTCTTGTCTTCTGCACTCCTGGCTAGCGTCCAGTGGGTGCTGACGTACTGGTAGAGCATGCTCCTGTAACACGAATCTCGGTTGGGGCTCGTGAGTTAACAAATCCTGAGGACCATCATCGTGTTGATCCTGCAGTCTTGACAATTTCCCATGTGAGCCAACTCGTGGAATCTTGCTTTCAGCACCATATCCTCGGACCATTCTGTCGAGGTCATGACTTGGGGGGTAAGACTTCAGGTCGTAGATTCCCGTAGTAGTGATCCAGATCAGAGTAACTGCTAAAGTCTTGATCAGCTGGTATCTCCCATTACCAACAAGTGACCAGTACCATTTGAAAATTTTTCTCATCTTAACTAATTGTAGTTTTTGTGGCAAACAAGTAAATAAACACAGTTAAATATTTTCTAGGGTTCTGAGACGAAGAGAAGAAAATGAGGTGTAAGAAATTATTTCACATTAGTACAGGGTAACTTCAATTTTATTTCTGATTACAGTCTTCAACTTTGATGTTGTAATTCAAGAATGGAAGGCAGCTATAAATATTTACAGTAGGTGATGTTTATGAACTTCCTTGGATTTGGTAACTTAATTCTTGACAAAAGGATCAAGTTGGTGATCCATTTTGTTTTTATGGTACAAAAAAAAAGTTAGACACTGAAGTGACGCCTAGGAAACACCATCGCTACGGCATTTTACCTCACCGCGTAAGACAAACGTTCTCCTCGTCAGTCACTGTCGTTCTTGGCAAACTCCTCTTGCACCCACAAGAGCCTTCGGAACTCCACCTCCAGCGTCGGCAGGGTCTCCTCTGAAGTGCAAGTCCTGTGAATGATCGAGACCTGGCACACGTCCCATAGCTCGATGATCTGCATTCGTTGCTTCTTAAACTGTAGAGGGAGAATGCAAGGAGTCATCTCTCCATACCGCCAGTGTTGTTGGATTCCAGCTCCAGCACCTACAATCCACAGTCAGATATCGCATTTCCAAAAGTTTCATAGTTACCTGGCAGACGAAATGCCGCCTTTGATATTGAGCTTGTCTACCCGCTCTTTGAGCTCGGTGACATACGCCCGAATGCTCTTGATGTTGTCCGCGACAGAAGTCTTTCTGCATCTTTGGTCCAGAGTTGCTGTCCTCCTCGACTTAATATCATGCAAAACGTGATGAATCGAGAAAGAATATTTTCGTATTTCATATTGTCGTACTTTGGGACCGCGTAGGCTACAGGGTGTTGCCACGGTCCTCAGCCACTTACTTTCTTTGTTGAGGTGCTAGCCGCCGATTCCAGCGGCTGGCGGGAAATTTTTGTGTGCCTGGAGAAGCGTTCTGCTCGACTCAATGCAATGCTTCTTAAAGCTTGATCGCGGCTAGAGAAGTCCTCCAGCAGCGTTCCCCCAGTGAGCGGAAGGAGAGGATGAGCGCTCCATAGTCGGCCGGGCGTTGAGGACATAGGCGATTGGACAAAGGAGATATTTGACACCATCTTCAGCGAGCTTGCAACTTGCCTGTGATGGGAGCTGAAGAAGCACGAAACCTTGGGCAGCGCTAGGAATCGAGTGATCGCAGGAAACACTGGAGCCGATTTGTGAAGGACACACCAGAATATTCTGTTCAGCCAGTTGCATTTATTGCATTCAAGAAGAGCAAGAAGCATTTCAAATACTTTCGCAATCTATGGCAGTCATGTTTGTTTTGTTCATGACCATGGTCGCAGCAGCAGCGCTATGGAAATTTTGTGTATCCGCAAGAGAGAAGAGAGGGCACGATTTCTAGTGTCGCTCCACCCCAGCTCCACCCGGTGAAAGATGCACACAGGTACTTGTACTACTCGGTGGAATTCCCCTTCCGCTGGCAAAAGGTGCTCGAATTTGGCACCATCCGCACGCTCCCTGGGATCACAAATCTGCTCTTCAGGACAAGAGGTCCCCAGAAGCGCGCTGCCACTGAGACCAACATTCTGGTGAGCGATCCACCACCACGTCGACCGCGATCGCGGCTCGTACGCGGTGAGGAGATTGAATGGAATCCACAACAAATTCCAGATCCCAAACGACCAATTCGCCTACGTCCTCTGCCTCAACGTGATCACGTGATTTCCCCGAGAGGTTTGGATTCCGCAAGTGGACTGACAACGAGAAGGAGGCCGACAAGAGCACGCCGCGATGGCGATAGCCGCAGCAGCATCAGAAATCTAGCCCCCGAGAGCGCGATCGCCATTGGAATCACCGAACGGCACCGAACGGAGCTGTCCGACCGTTCGGCCGACCGTTCGGCCGACCGCGTTCGGCGGCGGTCGGGATCCCGCCGAACGCGGTCGGGACCAACATTGCCGGAGCATCGTCCAGGATCTCAAGCATCTGGTGCTGGACGCTTTTCCTCGCCAATTGCAGCCGCTGGTGGAAACTGGGGATCTGCGCGCTCATCGATCCCACAATCAGGAGCGCTGTTGGATTGGAAAGCCCCCCCGTGATCGTGAACTTGGAGTGGGTGCGTTCATGCTGCTGGCCGGGAGCTGTGTCCGCAAGCTGGCGGAGCTGGGACACTGAAATCAGGCAAGCTTGGACGGTCCTTCCCGGCAAATGCACGCATAGAAATCGTAAGTTCAAATCTCGGTAGGACCTTTCTCATTCAGTAATTCTTTGGTTTAGTGTTTTTGTTTCTGGTCACAAATGCTTGACCACTTAAAAAAAGTCTTGATGTCAACGTCAACATCTTGAGGTCAGTCAATGCCGTATACTTCAAGCCTACTTCTCTATTGTTGCTCTGGCGTTATGTTGGTTTCTTTTGACGATGCTTGACCACCACTGATGAACACAATGTGACCACTCGTGAAAATAAAAAACGTGTTGTAACATTGAAAGTTCTTCAGCTTTAGATAGTGACAGGTGATGCTCCACAAGCAACTTGAAAAGCATTCGTCTACACACATTTAATATCTGTAGAAGGGTGCTCTAGAATCTTTGAGCTACTTGGGGCCGGACCATAGCTGAACGATGATCTTCTTGCTAATCTTGCTGCAGCTGCTACAACCAGCATATTGTCTCTTGGATGGTGATAACCAGGCTCTTCTCGACTTCAAGCAAGCCTTGAACAACTCAAGTGTCTTGCGTGACTGGAACGCGAGCATTAACATGTGTAGTTGGCCAGGTATCGTTTGTAATTCAGCTCACACACACGTTGCTTCCATCCAGCTTGCTGCCATGAACTTGGAAGGAATCCTGTGCTCAGCTGTTGGGCGTCTGCATCAACTTGAAAGCCTCAATTTATCAACCAACTGCTTGGTGGGAAAGATTCCAGACGAGTTGGCAAATTGTTCCCAGCTGGAGCTATTGGATCTGCAAGGAAATTCTTTCCAAGGCAGAATTCCAGCCTCTCTAGGACGCTTTGAAGTTCGGCGAGGACTGAACTTCAACATTGGAAGAAACTCATTGCAATTAAATCCCAACATAGATGCGGTTAGAAAGGTTTTAAGTTTACAACTCCTCGACTTGAGCAGGAGTGATCTGCATGGAAACATTTCAACGTACGTTTGAAACTGGACCAATTTGATCTTCCTGTCACTAGCCAAAAACAAGTTAGGAGGCGAGATACCAGGCTGCTTTATAGATCAACTTAAAAGTCTTCGTGTTCTTGATCTATCCAACAACGGGCTGAGTGGGAAACTCCCTAGCAGACTAGACCAGCTCACTGGCTTTATGACAGCTGTATCTTCAGATGCAGGGAAAATTCCGATCAAGTTTGAGCTGGAAAGAAGTGGAGCATCACAAGATTTCAGCTTCCTCAGCCTGGCGGGAAACTTGTTACAAGGAGAGATCCCACAACAACTGGGAAATTTAACAGGCCTTAAGTACTTAAATCTCTCAAGGAACAGATTTGATGGGGAAATCCCTGTACGGATTGTCAAGCTTGATGCCCTGCAATCCTTGGACCTCTCAGAAAACAACTTCACGGGAGAACTGCCATGGAACTTGGGTACTCTATCACTTGGAATTTTGGATGTTTCTTACAACAACCTTAGTGGACTGATTCCTGGCAACTTAAACACCAGATTTCCAGATGCGTTTCCACGGGTGGATTTTCTACAGTGGTGCTGGCAGTGGGTTTTGTGCAGGACTTTCGTTGGTGCTTTTGACAAATTGCTGGGAGAGAATCAACCGAAGGGTGGCGAAAGTAGACTGGCTACAGATTGTTGCTCAGAACATAATGATTTTAATTTAATTTGGCAATTAGGGTATATTAGGCGTATAGAGGAGCCAGGCAAGGTTGGAAGCCCAAGGATTACTCCCTTGCAAACAATGTTATCAAAGCCCGTCTATAGGTGAGTGATAGGTGTTCACTCATAGCTGACGCTTCGGTTCATATGCTTGCCTTGTCAACCAAGCATTATATGGAGACATTTTTATATGTGAACTTATTGCAGTAAGTCTTACATACAATAGGCTAGAATCCTCCTCTATCTATACAAAAATCTTCTTTCCTCACAAGTTTAGCATTGTGGAGATCGAATTCCAGCCGAAGTGGAACGGCTTTTGGCTGGAGGGCGGAGCGAAGTTCAGGGCAAACATCTCCTTGGAGGCGCTGCCTGGCTCCCAAAATCCCACGATCATGGCCACCACCTCGGCGCTGTCCTGGATGTGCTGCATGTCGCGAGCATCCGTCCATAACTTCTCGATCAGCTGGAGCTTGCGCTGCTTGGACTCGAGGGGTATCTCCCATTTCACCAGCAGCTCGTCCTTCATCTCGGGTGGCATCCGCCGCATCCGCTTCGCGAGCATCTCTCGTTCTCGTCGCAACGCCTTGACACTGCAAAGACAAAATGGAAACAAAAGTGAGCCCTTGGAAACACCATCGCTAAAGCTTGTCTACCTCGCAGCGTAGGACGAAATGTTGTCCTCGTCAGTCACACCCGGCCCCTGATTCTGGTCGTTCTTGGCAAACTGCTCTTGCAGCCACAGGAGCCTCCGGAACTCCACCTCCATGTACATGGCGTCGGCAGGGTCTCCTCTGAAGAGCAAGTAGAACTGTGTCCTGTGAATGATCGAGACCTGGCACACGTCCCATAGCTCGATGATCTGCATTCGTTGCTTCTCGAACTGTAGCCTCCATCCCGAGGGAGAATGCAAGGAAGGAGTCATCTCTCCATACTCGTTCTCTCCGCCAGTGTTGTTGGATTCCAGCTCCAGTACCTACAAGCCAGAGTCACATATATTGCATTTCCAAAAGTTTGCTAGTTACCTGGCAGACGAGAAGCTGCTTTTGATATTGTAGCTTGGCCACCCGCTCTTTGAGCTCGGTGACATACGCCCGGATGCTCTTGATGTTGTCCTCGGCAGCAGTTTTAAACATGTTCTGCATCTTCCGGATGTCCACAGAGTTGCTTCTCCGGTGTCCTCCGGATGGTGGCGTGTTCTCTGAGGAGCGAGGAGGATTGTTCTCGTTGTTCTCTTGGAGAGCGCTCCTGGTTGTCTTGGGTGAGCACGGTGGACTGTTGGCAAAAAGCTGTCTGCTACTGCTGGTGGTGCTGCCCATAGTGGAAGGTAGCAGCTTCCTTCTCCGGGTTGGAGTCTTTAGCTTTGGCGACGAAACATCGGTGCTGACAGAGGTTTGAACCTCGATCTCGTTCTCGTCCTTCCGGTGTTGTACGTGCAGGTTCTTGATCTCTTCTTGGAGCTTCGTGATCGTTTGTACCGCATCCTGGTTCATATCTACCTGAGCCAGACGCAGGCATTCGACTTCCTTCTGCAGGGCCTCCAGCGCTCTACTTGCGTCCTCTCCAAGCTCGTCTTGTAGCTTTTCTAGCTTTCGAATTTCTTGTATAAGCATGAAAGGAGCCTTCGAGGGGCAGCCTAGCTCATCCACCAGCAACTGCTTTTTGGTCGGAGTGCATAACTCCTAAAGCGAAAACGCTCATGTGAGATACTGACTAAGTCAGAAAACACTCTATTATCGTACCTTTGGATCTCTCTGCTCGTCTCCCATCTTTGCAAGAACTTCATTGAGCTGTGTCTTGGCAGCATCCCTTTGACGAATGAGCTCCTTCATTTCGGATTCCATCTGCAGGACGATGTTAGATGGGAAATTGCAACGACGAAGGACAGATTGCCAACCTTTTGAATTTGCTGCTCCTTCTGATGTAGCAAAGCGTCGGAAGACAATGCAGCCTCTGGAATTCGCAGCTCAGCTTCAAGCCTTGCAACTTCTTTCTGCAGCTGTTTTACAAGGTCCTTGTCCGAAACAACCTGAAACAAAATAATTACTCGTGAATCAAATCATTATACAGACTAGGATGACTTACCAGATTCACATGAGCATTATTTGTAACTTCCTTCGCGCGCGTGGCGAATGCAAGCGTGTTACGCGACTGTTCAACATGGGCCCGCGCGGGACTCATCGTGCATATGATCGCTGTGCGAGCATTTCCGCCGAGAGATAATTGGAGAATCCTGGTCAGCTTCGAATCCCGATAAGGAATATGACCACTTTTAGTTCGATTGCTCCCACTGCAAAAGATAATTATGAGCGAAAACCGTCGAGCGGCCAAAGTACCTGAGTTTCCGAATGACTGTACTTAAAGTGAGCAAGCTACGATTGATATGGCATCCTTCCTTCAACCGAGTTCCGTCCGAGAGTGTTTGAGACGCACGTTCACTACCTGCGAGATCTACAAAATTCTGTCCGCATAAAAGTCAATCAGTAAATGACGAAGCAATCAGTACAAAATGTTACCAGCGTTGCAACCATGCTATTGACAGTTCCATTTCCGTTTCCATTTTCGCGAGGAATACTTTCCACAGTCTGTTAAAACTCAACCTTAATCCTGAGAATTTAGATTTGAAGGTTCGCGTACCAGCCTTATAATCTGATGGGATCTCGAGCTGGCATCGTTGAGCATCGTCTCCCCAACTTGTCTTTGAGCTAACGGCATTCTTCATTAGAAAAAAGTACTATGGCAAAAAGAGCAAAAGAACAAACCTTCACAAATAGACAGGACCTGCCGTAAATGCTTGCAGTCACGAACAATTGTGTCTGTAAGTTTCTCGACGATGGTTCCCCGCTGCAAGGGAAAAGCAATGTAAGCTGTAGCGTTCAAACCTTCTGTACCTCAGGATCGTCTAGAAGTCGCAACGCTCCAGTATCTGGGTTAAGAAGATCACGAACAACCTCGTTGTAGATCTCCAGCCCGGCTATCTTAAGAATGTACTCTCTTTGATGGTTCTGTAAAGCCACTGTGATTCAAAAACTCGATGTGCCTGACCAGCAAACCTTTTCTATAGCGTCGTAAATGTCGACTATAGCATTCTCAATCACACCCCTCATCGTAAACGTTTTTCCACTACTGGTTTGTCCATAAGCAAAGATGGTCGCTGGGAAGGAGAAAAAAAACCAACCATGACTTAAAGAATTCCAACAATGGAGGCTTCCAACACTCACAATTTATCCCGCTTAGAGCAGAGAGCGCTACATCCTTGGCCCCTTCTTCGTACACAACTTTCGTGGAGGATTCGGGCCCAAAAACGCGATCTGCAAGAAAACACGGATGCCAATCTTGAGAGATGCGGGAGATTCGCTCACTTACCAAAAGAGTAGCGCGCAGGATAAGGAGATCGATCCGGCTGCTGCTTATAAGACACAGTATGATCATCTGGACACTCCCAATCTGCGGTGTCCCGCTGAGCGATTTCCCGAGAACTCATCGGCCTCACCCTGACTGTGACAAAAATCTTCTCCTCCTTGGATCTACATTTCCCCGGAGTGGAGAGAATTCCTATTCCTCCTGCCTTTTCGCCACTCCGTGGAGTCAGCGCATTCTTCTCTCCCATAGCTACCATTGCCGCAGCGAGAGCCGCCATAGCCGCGCTCGCTCGCTCGCTCTCTAGGGTAAAAAATTCCGAATGTTTGCCCAACGGCTACATTGGCGAACAAAGGACCCAGGTTCGATTCCTCTCCCCATCTGGCATTTTCCAACCCGCCAAAAACCATTGCTCTTGCCGGTGGTATATTTTAGGGCTCTTACGATCCATTCGCTCGCCAGAGGATGGGATTCATGGCGCAGATCGTGGCGCTGCTGCTGCTGATCGATGCCGCAGTGGCAGCAGCACGGCTGTTGCAGTTTAATTCTCACGGCGCCTTCAAGATCTTGCAGGTAGAGGTAGATTCTTGTGGAACCGAGGCGATCGAAAAAGTTTCCAGGTTGCTGACATGCATTTCGCGAATGGAGCAACGACCAAATGCTTGGATGTTCTCCCGGAGCAGTACGCAGGGTGCTCGGATCTCAACACGACGAGCTTCGTCAAGAGGATGATCGACGCGGAGAAGCCAGATCTCATCGTCTTTACAGGTATTCCCTCTCGATTTCCTTTTGTATGAGATCGCCATGGAATGCTTCTTTCTTGTCTCGTACAACAGGTGACAACATATACGCATCTGACTGCTCCGATCCGGCCGAGTCTCTCGACGCCGCGTTTGCGCCAGCCGTCGAGGCAAAACTTCCCTGGGCAGCTGTTCTAGGCAACCATGATCAAGAATCGTCTCTCAAGCGCTCCGGAGTCATGGATCACATCGTCCAGATGAACTACACGCTCGCACAGGTGAATCCTGCCGGGGTCGCCACCATTGACGGATTTGGGAACTACAATCTCGAAGTTCTCGCTCCTGGCCAAGACTCGGAACAGGAGAGCCTTCTCAACTTGTATTTCGTGGACAGTGGAGACTATTCCACTGATCCAAGCATTCCAGGCTATGGTTGGGTCATGCCCAGTCAGCAAGCGTGGCTGAGAAACCTCTCGTCGTCTCTCCAGGTCTGCGAACTTGCTGTCAGCACTTGAGACTCTTACTAATACTTCTTTCGTCTTTCTCCTTTCGCAGGGGAGTGCCAACCAAAGCCGTCCAGCGCTAGTGTTCTTTCACATTCCTCTCCCAGAAGTGAACAACTTCACGTCCTCTCAGATCGTGGGAGTGAAGCAGGAGATGGTGGCGTCGCCAACGTTCAACTCTGGTTTCTTCCAGACGCTTGTGGAGATGGGAGACGTGAAAGCAGCTTTCACTGGTCACGACCACGTCAATGACTTTTGCGGCGAGCTGCAACACATACAACTCTGCTACGGCGGCGGCTTTGGCTACCACGCTTATGGCAAAGCGGGATGGTCTCGGAGGGCCAGAGTGATCGAGGCTTCGCTGAGCGATGGCGGAGGAGGAGTGGAAAAGATTATGACTTGGAAACGTTTAGACGACGAGATGCTGAGCACCACCGACAAACAAGAACTGTGGCGACGAAGGTACGAAGATCATACGATTCTCGTCGAGAGTATAGCTACAGAAGGTGTTGAATTTCCCAGATACGATCCTTCGTTCTCGAGCTCGAATCAAGTCTGGTGACCGTACGTGCGGAAAATAAAATAGCTTGGAGCTATTCCGAAGTTGCGACGTGTCGAGAGGGAGGTATGTGGCACCACTGTGCCAAGCCACGCGAGGCAGCTGGACCTCGCCTTACAAAAGCCACTTCTCGGAGGTTTGCGTTCCAATTGCATTTGGTTGTTGATCGATAAATCTCATTCGACTTCTCAGTTGTTTTGATCGATTGCTAGAGAGATAGATAGCGATGTCGCAGCTGGTTGGCAAGGCGAAGAACTTCGTAGCGGACAAAGTGGCTCATATGGAGAAGCCCGAGGCAGATCTCACTTGGGTGTCGGTGAAGGACGTGAGCCGATCCTCGGTTGTGCTGGAGAGCGATGTCATCATCACCAATCCTTACGACCACGATCTTCCAGTCTGCGAGATCTCCTACGCCTTGTTCAGCAACAACAGGTAAACTTCGCTCTCTCTCTTTTGTGTTTCTGTAAGATCGATCTTATGGCTTTGTCTTCGATCCACAGGGAGATTGTCAGCGGCAAAATCCCCGACCCCGGATCCGTCAAGGCCAATGACAAGACCGCGATGAAGATCCCGGCTAAAGTTCCATACAATGTGCTCTTCACCATCGTCAAGGACGTGGGAACCGACTGGGACCTCGACTATGAGATGAGAGTGGGATTGACCGTCGACATTCCCATCCTCGGCAACTTCACAATACCACTCTCCAAGAAGGGATCCTTCAAGCTCCCCCTCCTCCCCTTCTAAGCTCTCGGCTCTCTAGCTGGAATATTCAAGGATAAAAGGCTCTTTAGGATAAAACTTAATCAAGGCTATTTCTATATGACATTACCGTGTGGAAGGGCATCTCCGTTGTCTCTTGTGTTCTCCATGGATCTTGGGCGATGCCTCGCGTTTGCGATCTTCTTCTCGAGTTTGGCGGCTGCGCGATTGATTCCAGAGAAAGAAGCAGTGCGCAGTGATCCTCCCACGGCATACGAGGAGCTGGAATCGTTTGGATTCCCCCCAGGATTGCTGCCACACACTGTAGTGAACTACACTCTCAATTCCAATGGCCGATTCAGCCTGGCGCTCAACAGGACGTGCTCGGCGATGCTCCAGGGCACCTATCTCGTCACCTACAACTCCCAGATCTCCGGGACCGTGAGCCCACGCTACATCAAATCGCTGCGCGGGGTGAGCGTCCGCGCCTTCTTCATCGACTGGAGCATCTCGGGCATCCGCGTGAACCACCAAGATCTTGTTTTCGAGGTGGGTTTCGCCAGCGCCAAGTTCCCCATCTCCAATTTCGATGAGGCGCCGGAATGCGAGAAAGAATCGATCGAAGTTCCGCCATCGTCGTCGTCCTCCTCGCGAGCCAGCGCTTAGAAAGATTTGCCCTAATTTCTTCGTTCGTCCCAGGGTTCGAATCCCTGCCCTGTCACAGATATAAGATCAAAGCATTTTTCTAGGGTTTATGGTTTCCAAGGCTACAGAGGAATGCTTCGCGCGGCTCCTCCGATCGTGCAACACGCCCAAGCTCCTGCCCGAGGGCAAGAGGATCCACGCCCGGATCGTCGAATCCGGCGGACCCACGCGCTTCCTCGGCAATCTCCTCGTCCAGATGTATGGCAAATGCGGCAGCCTCGACGACGCGCGCGCGGCATTTCACTCCATCCCAGGCCCCAACATCTTCTCCTGGAGCATCATGCTCGGCGCCAGCATCCACAACAGGGATCTGGGCGGCGCGCGGCGGCTGTTCGAGATCGAGTCCTCGTACGAGTCCGAACCCGAATCCGAAGTCGGACACGAAATGCGGTCTGAGATCGAGCCAGAGACTAAGTCCAAATACTAATACGGGTCAAGGGGTGAAAGCCCAAACTGTGCGTCTCCCAGGGGGGGGGGCTGCAGGGGGTTCCAAAAGTATAGTAGGGATAGTGAGGTCCAGGAACCAGTTTTGAAGGGACTTTCCAGTTGGGCTTCCAAACCAACTTGAGGTTGAGACTGGGACCGAGGGGCATTGGGTGGGAGTGAGCATGGACTTCGCAGATGCCGAGGCCATGTTTGCGAGGATGCCCGCGAGGACGATCGTGCACTGCAGCTCCATGCTCTCGGTATATGCCCGGAAAGGGCATTTGCGGAAGATGGAGAAACTCTACGAGCAAATGCCCGAGTGGGATGCGATGTCGCAAGCGTTGTTGGTATGTCGCTACGCGCAGCTGGGCTACGTTGACAAGGCGAAGGAGATGTTCGAGGCAATGGAAGAGAAGGACGTGGTTGCTGCAAATGCGATTATCACAGCACTTTCCCGAAAGGGGGATTTGGATCACGCGAGAGAGGTGTTTGACGCGATGGCGGAGGAGGATCGCACGGAGGTGTCGTGGCTCGCGATGATCCAGGGCTACGCTCGCCACGGCGCACTGCGCAAGGCGGCGGAGCTTCTCAAGTCGATGCCGCGGCCACACAAGGGCGCGGCGGCTCACAACGCGCTCATCACAGCATTTGCCGAGAAGGGGCATCTTGTGGGCGCCAAGAAGACATTCGATTCCATGGCGGCGGACGAGCAGGACGTGGTGTCGTGGACGGCCATGATGGCGGCGTACGCCCAGAGCGGACGGCTGGATGAGGCCGTGGCGGTGTTCGAGGATATGCCATGGCGGGACGTGGCGGCGTGGAACGCAGCGGTGGCGGCGCTGGCGCACTGCGGGCGAGGGAAGGAATCGGTGGAGAAGTTCCAGCGGATGATCCAGGAGGGAGTGGCGGCGGACGAGATCTCCTTCGTCAGCGTGCTCACGGGATGCAGCCGCGAGGGATTGCTGGCCAGTGGGCGAGAGATCTTCACGTCCATGAGCGCCGATTTCGCGATCCAGCCCGGGAGGGATCACTACGGGTGCATGGTGGATCTTCTTGGGCGATCGGGGGAGCTCGCGGACGCGGAAGATCTCATGGGATCGATGCCCTTCGTCCCCGAGATCGTGACATGGA
The DNA here is from genome assembly GCF_000143415.4 of Selaginella moellendorffii. Lineage (NCBI taxonomy): Eukaryota > Viridiplantae > Streptophyta > Lycopodiopsida > Selaginellales > Selaginellaceae > Selaginella > Selaginella moellendorffii. The sequence goes on from NW_003314345.1 coordinate 142,018, forward strand.
TGGCGCTGCTGGGCGCTTGCAAGAATCATCGCAGCGAAGAGATTGGCGCGCGGATCGCTCACCGGATCATCGAGCTGGACGCCGCGAATCCCACCACGTACGTGCTGCTCGCGGGGCTCTACGCGTCGATCGGCAAGCGCGAGAAGGCCGAGGCTGTGAGAGAAGAGATGAGGAAGAACAAGAAGGGTAGCAGCGCCACCGCCGTGGCTGTCATCGAGATCGATGGGAAGCAGCATCGATTGGTTGCTGGGGAGTGGCGATCGCATCCTCGCAGCGGCGAGATCGAGGCGGAATTGGAGCGGCTGGAGAGATCGATCCAGGAGGCCGGATACAAGCCCGATGATTTGCAGCTGGGCGAAGAAGAGGGCGTCGCATCTTCGCATCACAGTGAGAGGCTCGCGATCGCGCTGGGGATGATCGCGACGCCCAGCGCCACGACGTTGCGGATCGTCAAGAATGTGCGCGTCTGCGCTGATTGCCACGCCGCCGCGAAGATCATCGCGAGGATCTCTGGCAGGAAGATCGTGGTTAGGGATTCTAGCCGGTTCCACTACTTCGACAAGGGGCAATGCTCGTGCCAGGATTATTGGTGACAAGAACCCTCCCGAGGAACCTTAAAAGCAAGCGAGAGGCTAGTCGGTCGATCGATCGATTCGGTTCTTGGCGCAGATTGGATCAATTCACTCGGCGTCAGTTCTTGCGGATCTGGCCGCTGGTACCCGTGCATCTTCACCATGCTTTGGACGAAATCCGCGTCTTGATCGTCGCGGTAGCTGTCTTGTCGCACAGTTTCACGATCCACAACAGAGCCACTAGACTTTGAGTACAATAGTATCCAGATAATGGATCTCGAAAGAGCGATGCGCGCAGCCTCTTAGACACAAGCCCCACCTCGAAGTAGATGTAGTCGCGATTGGATTCAGCCACCCGTCACTCCCAGCCGCTCCTTGGCTTGGATCCCCGATAGATTCTAGATCTTGCCATAGCCCAGCTTCTCAGAGATGGGCCACACCAGATTCCGAAGCTGTGGTAGCATTTATGCTGGAGATGGACGATTGTTGTCGACCAGATTGGAGAAGACTGCCGGGGAGGCCATGATCTTCCGCTCTGGCAGAATCGCGTCAGCGACGAGTCAGCGAAGAGCGCAACATCTCTCAGCTGGGCGCGATTCGGTTAAGGGGGGAGGAAGAGCTCCAGGAGCGATGCTCTCGCACAACAAGACTTTGGTAGCAGGGTTGGTAGAGGCGGACTTTCGTCAGTAGCAATGTTCTAGATTTACATCTCAATCAAATGTATTTTTATTAAACATAAATAGTATGACGTGGCACGACCTATAACCGTTATATGGATTAGGGTTTAGAAAGCTGAAAATGGCTGCCCAAGCTGCCAATGTTTTGTCTCCCAAGGAAATCCATTTGATCAGGGAGCATCTGTCCTCATCAAAAGTGGTTGAAGAGGACATAGTCTACATGGAAGTGACAAACAAGTTGGAGGCACTGTTGGCAATTAAAAGTGGAGTTTCAAGCTAGTTTTTACTTGTTTCCATGTAACTATACACTTTTGATTGATAAACATGTATGTGCATTCCCATGTCCTAATGGACTAATACAAAAATTAGGCATGCCACCTCTTAACAAGCTACTTTATGTGATTCTTTTATGTCTCAACTAGACTTAGTCTTGAAGTAAAAGTGATCATGGTCATCTATTGCAGATCAAGTTGATATCCAAATCTCCCCCTTGAGCTAAACATAGAATAGAGTTGGGGAGGCACCACTGCTAATGGATCCCATTGTCAACCACCTTGTTGAAACACATGAGCCATTTATTCCTCCACTCATCTAGTTGACTGGGTTTTACTTGCTCTTTCACAATGGTGTAGTGGAGGCGCACAGTTGCAACACCATGAGGCCACAATGGCAAATAAATGTCCATTGAAGTGATAATAGTTATATACTTCCTAGAGTGCTTATATTTATGTTGCTTTCCATATTGCCCAATGCCTCCCAAACTGACATGCCAACTTTAGTTTTTGTCACATCCCACCAAATTTGCATTCCCCAACCATGTCATCCTCAACATTAAATGCATCTCCAAAGTGGACTTGTAGCCAGACCTCTTGTTCTTTCAAACCAATGAAGAATATCCTCACTCTTAGCTTCAAACTCTAGAATATCCTTGCCATTTTGAGAATTTGTCTCTATACCTCTTTTGCCATATCAGAATCCCAAAGTATGTATCACAATATTTTTATCTTTCTACATTTTTGCACTATCAATATATTTCATCATGAAAATGTTGTCCCATTAGTTACCCATTATTCACCACTAACTTGTAAACAACCAAAAAGAATAATTTGAAAAACAGTTTATAAAAGTTTGAATATAAAAAGAAATAATTTATTTGAAAAGGTTTATAATTAAAAGTGCATTTTTTTTTCCAATCAATTAAAGGTTTTAGAATTTTTATGGTTAAGCTATTGGGAAAAAAAAATCTAAATTTAGGAGTTATAAATTCAAGAGCTTACATAACCAATAGTTTCCAAAAGGCAAATATGTTAATCCACACTTGCTTAAACTCTTTGCTTAATCCACATCTCCCCACAAACCTCCTCTCGCACTTCTTTAACCTCAAACAAGACAAAGCTCCTTGCTCACACTTTGTTTACCTCAAACAAAAAGCTCCTCACTCACACTTCCTTTACCTCCAACAAGAAGAAGTTCCTTACTCATGGTTTCTATATTGTAGGATCCCAGTCTAAGTCCTCGATCAAATGCTATCACCACCATCTAAGTATTCCTTCCCCCTCGAGCATGGTCGTTGATTGAGCTACTGTCAACTGTTTCAGGGCCTGCCATACCACTCAAATCCTCCCCTACCTTGTCGTCCATTGCCATCAGTATGTCTTGCTCATCACCCACCAGCAGCAACATATCATGCAGCCTACATTCCTCTCCAGGAACACTACAAACCACACCTCTATGTTGCCATCCTCCCAAGCTGGTGATGGAGCCGTGAACTCTGGTGTCCAAACCCTCAATCTAACTTGCTCTTTATCTAGTTCCACTTTTCATTGCACCGCCACAAAGTCCCTAGGTTTAAGACACCTCTTGCACCTTCAATTGAGATTGAGGGGTGGCTGGGGAGTTGGTAATTGCATTTGAGATCGAGGCCAAATTGGAGCGGCTGGAGAGATCTATCCAGGAGGCTGGATACAAGCCCGATGATTTGCAGCTGGGTGAAGAAGAGGGCATCACATCTTCACAAGGCTCGCGATAGCGGGGGATGATTGCGATGGCCAATGCCACGACGTTGTGGAATGTGCGAGTCTGCTCTGATTGCCACGCCACCACGAAGATCATCGCTAGGATCTCTAGCAGAAAGATCGTGGTGAGGGGTTCTAGCCGATTCCACTACTTCGACAAGGATTGCTTGTGCAAGGGTTATTGGAGAGGACAAAAAACGAAGAACCCTAAAAACAGAGCACTGCGCGAGAACGAAGAGGCTATTCGATCGATCGATTCTAAGATGAGATGGATCAATTGACTCGGCGGCATTTCTTGCGGATCTGGCCGCTGGTGCCGGTGAGCGGGCTGATGTTTCCCATCTTCACCATGGCGCTAGCGAAATCCGCGAAGAAGGCGCCTTGATCGTCGCGGTACCTGGTGACGATGGCGCGCGTGGAATTCGGCCCGGAAGTGGAGTAGAGCACCTGATCGGAGTTGAGCAGACCCACACTGGCGTGGAGATTGTGGTAGTAGAGATTGTCGAAGTGGAGTGGAGTGTGGGCGTCGAGCGGCGCGACGACGTTGTTGCCGTGGAAACGCGGGCATTTGGCGCGGAGATCTTCCCAAAAGTGTGGCTGGAGCGTGGAATCGGGGCGCCCGGATCCAGAGAAGTTGTAGAGGCGATCGCGGAAGCTCACGCAGCGGGAGAGGCCGATGGTGTGGGATCCGGAGAGCGCGACGAGCTCTTGCGCGTTGAGACCTTTGGCTTGGAACTTGGAGAGAAGGTTCGCGAGCGTGGAATTCGGTGGTGGGATCTCGTTGTTGGCGGCGCTCCGGTTGGCGGTGGTGCTATCGCGGCGGCCCAGTTGCACCGCCCAGCTCGGTCCATCCAGCTGTTAGTCCGATCGATCGAAAGATCACTGTTTGAAGTGTAAGAAAGTTCTTGGCATTCTTACCAGGACGACTGATTCGCGGGCGAGGATGGCGAGAATGTCCGCGCACGATACCACTCCCGGGCACGATTTCTCCACTGCAAACTTTGCTCGATCCACCACTCGAAAGCCCCTCGCGGATCGGTTGTTTGGAACCGCGCCTTTCTCGCCAGTGAAGCTGGGAGTGTCGTCCAAGAGCAAAGAAGCATCGCATCCCTGCATGGACAGAAGAAATGGATATTCCAAGGATTGAGCACTACGAAAGAGACACTTACATTGACGAAGCAGTCGTGGAAATGCAAGCGTAGCAGCGACGCAGCGATCCGGGGCTCCTTGGCGATGGCTTTCTGGAGCACGGCACGAACAGTGGGGATCAAGGTTGGGCAGGATTTGTCGTAGAAATCTGGAGTGAGCTGCGCTGCCGCACAAGAGAACAAGCACAGTAACGCGCAAGGCAGCAGCAGCAGCAGCACCACCACCATCGACATGATCGAATCTCTCCGGACTTGGAACCGATCAATCGTCGAGCTAGAGAGAGGGATGATCCTGTTCTTGCACAAAGAAAGTTTCGGTTTTTATAGCGAGACCCGGTCTGATCTCCGGTCCCATCCACTCGACCAAACCCATAGCCGAGAGAGAGAGAGAGAGAGAGAGAGAGAGGGGAGCACCGCAAGCTTGAGACGTCGCCGCGAGCGATCAGCCGCGTCAAAATCCATCCAAAACGAAGCGCGCCAACCGCGATCTCGATTGACGACGCTTGCGACCAATCCATTCTCTCCAGCTTGTGAGAAACTTCTTCTTTCTGTTCGATCTGCTCCACTGTGACGAAAGGTGAGTCGTAGCGAGCGAGCGATCGCGCGGCCCCGTACTGCACGAAACGATGCCCCACGAACAGACAAGGATCCCCAGACACAAACTTTTTTAAATGGAGAAGCCGCGCGCGAACTCCCATACAAACCTAAGGAGTTTATTGTCTGGAATGGATGGTTTGCTCGAAGGTCACCATAGAATTTGGTCGTAAGACTCGACGTAGGCTTTTCCAAGTTATACGTCTTTGTTCTTTAGGTGGTGTACGACCACATGTTGGCTATCAGTGAGTAGAAAGCACTGCTAGGCACTGACGGATAGCTTGAGTTCTTCTTGCCATCGTCATGGTCGAAAACTTTGCCATTGTCTCGCGAGAGATTGCTTCTCGCGTAGCCTCCCAGCAAGCACGTCCACTCTAGGTCGCTGGGCACAAACGGCATGTTTTGCATGGCATCCTGGGCATCTCGCGAGTGCGCAGATCGGGCAAGCAGATCCACCACGCCAGTGTAGTGATCTTTAGAAGGCTCCAGCCCAAAGTCCACCACCATCGACATCAGAAACTTGCGAGCACTCGAAACCTTTCCGGCATGGCTGCAAGCGATGAGCAGCGATGTGAAGCACGAATCACTTGCGCGGCCTATCTTCACGTCGCCACCATTCGTGATCATCGTGTGAAATGTGAGCATCGTCGCTGATTCCAGTTTGTTGTAGGCATAGCCCGCGATCATGACGCTCCACGCAAGTCCATCTCTCTCCGGCATGGCATCAAACACCGCCTTGGCCTGATCGATGTGCCCGTTCCATGCATACGCTGTCAGCATTGCCGTCCACAGCGCTGGGTTCCTCTCGGGCATTCCTTCCAGGGAATGTCTTGCCTCGTCAAGATGCCCATCAAGCCCATACAGTGGTAGCATCACTGCCCAGCTCACAGCGTTTTGCTCGGGCATCTCTGCTAGCAGCTTCTTGGCCTCCTCCACACACCCGTTTCTAGCGTAAGTCTGGAGCATCGACGTCCAGGAGATCAAGTCCCGGAGAGGCATTGCCTCAAACAACCTCTTGGCTTCGCTCAAGCACCCACACTTTCCATACACGAAAAGCATTGAGTTGAAGGACGGAAGGTCCAGCTGAGGCATCGAATCCAGCACACGCCTCGCCTGCTCCAAATCTCCAGCTTGAGCATATGCAGCGAGCAACGAGCTCCATGAGAGCACATTCACTTGCGGCATTCGATCAAAAGTGGCTTTGGTCTCGGCGACGTGATGCCGGCTGTAGGCGGCGAGCATGGCGTTCCACGCGATTAGATCTCTCTCAGGCAAGCGATCGAAGAGGAGCTTGGCGTCCTCCAAGCGATCGCTCTGAGCATACGCATGCAAGAGTGTAGTCCACGAGACTAGATCTAGTTGCGGCATGGAGTGTAGAATGATCCTAGCTTCGTCAACCCTCTCACACTGTACGTAGGCCATTAGGAGCGCATTCCAAGCAACTAGATTTGTTTGAGGCATTGTGTCGAACAAGGCTTTAGCGCTTTCCAAATGCCCGTGCTGGGCATAAGCGGCAAGCATTGCAGTGCAGGATATGAGGTCGTGCTCTGGCATTTCTTCGCTAAAGACTGCCCATGCATGCACGAGACCTTTGCTCTCAATAATGGTTCCCAGCATTGTCGTCCATGACACGATGTTCCACATCGGCATTGCCTCAAACAAGTCCTTGGCTCTTACAACATGCCCTTCACGGGCATATGCAGACAAGAGCACGGACCAGGAAACAAGATCCTTTTGTGGGAGCAAGTCGAAAGCCCTCTTTGCTTCGTCTCGAGATCCATTCTGTGTGTAAGCAGCCAAGATTGTGTTCCATGAAACAAGACTATGCTGGGGCATAGAATCAAACACTTCTTCAGCCTCCACAAGATGGCCTGCTTCGGCAACTGCACGAAGAAGAATGTTCCATGAAACGACGCTGGGCTGTGGCATCGCGCGGAAGAATTCTCGGGCCTGGTCGAGCTGCCGGTTGCTGGTGTAGGCTAAGAGCATCATGTCCCAGGAGAAGGAATCATTTTTTACTTGGTTCTTGTCGAAGATCTGGCGTGCCAGGGCGGGGCTTCCACACCTGGCGTACATTTCAATCAGCTTGTTTGCGAGGAAGGAGTCGGAGCTTGCGGAGAGAAAGGAATGGGCTGCCAAGTGAATCTCTTTTGCATCATTGAGCGTTCTGCAAGATTGAATGGCTTCCACAAGCTGCCTCCTCTCCATTCATCATTAAAAATTTCTCTCGAGTTTGAGACGTTGGAGCAATAAAGTAAATCGACCCTATAGGGTTTTCCTGTTCAGATTTTCACTTGTAGCATCTCTTCTTATTTGTCTCTCTCCCCGGGACGTGATGGAGAACTTCCAGAGCTCCAAATGATCTATTGAAGATCATGAAAGCATTAGAGAGCCTTTGAAAGTTCTCCATTGCCTCTTGGGAGGGGAGACATGGACATGGACATGGCGGGTCTTCTTTGCATGCTTCATGAAATCCTTTCTCTCTCTGTTTGTTCACCCGTGTTCTTGCTCACAATAAATTCGGACAGCCCCTCTAGTTTTCTATCTGAGAATCAAAGAAAATGCATTCTACTTTTTTTCTTCTTTTAATCTAAAAGGATTCACTTCACAAAATCTTAGTACTTACTTGGAAGAATGAATGAATCAAAGGCTAAAAACGCTACAGCAACTAAGACCCTGCTTCAGTACTTGTGATTGACGAACCGGCACTCCTTCCTGATCTGGCCCTCCGATCCCAGCAGCGGCTTGATGGCAGCCATCCTCACCATGGACGCTACAAACTCCTGGAAGAACTTTGCCTGGTCGTAGGCAAATGCCGTAACCAGTGCGCTGGTGGGAGCATACGGCGCAAACAGCACCTGGTCCGACGTAAGAACACCCTTGTGAAGCTCCAGATCGACGAAGAAGTGATTGTCAAACTTGGTGGGAGTGACGATGTCCAGAGGCGTCGTCTCCTGCGCGTTGCCTTTGGGAGGACAAATGTGCTCGAGGCTGCGGAGGAGCGCCGGGTCGATGCTCGGATCTGGCCGACGAGTTCCCGCAAAGTTGTAGAGGCGCTGCCGGAAGCTGGCGCAGCGTGACACGCCAATGGTGTGAGAGCCCGTCAGTGCCACCAAGTCCACGATGGACAGGCCCTTCTTGGCAAATGCGGCGATGAGCTGCGGAAGCGTCGAGTTGGGAGGCGGGATGTCTCTGTTGGCCAGGCTGCGGCTCGCAGTCAGGCTGTCTCGACGACCAAGATGAACTTCCCACGACGGGCCTCCAGTCTGATTCATGCCACACAGAAAAGAAGTGAGATCAAAGATTAGTATCGAAGTACGTACCAGGACGACCGAGTCCCGTGCAGCAATGGCGAGAACGTCGGCACAAGAAACAACACCCTCGCATTCCTTCTCCAGAGCTGCCTTGATCTCGTCAATGACTTCGAAGCCACGAGCCGAGTTCCTGTTGGGATTGGCGGTCTTTTCTCCTTTGAAAGTATGCGTATCGTCCAGAAGTATGGAAGCATCACATCCCTGCAAGAAATTCACATCTTATTCTCATAAAAAACAAAGAAAAACAAAGAAAAAAGAATGCAACAACTTACCAGAACGAAACAATCGTGAAACTGAAGCCTGAGAATGTTTGCAGCAGTTCTGGAATCCTTTTCCACGGCCTGCTGCAAGACTTCCTTCACGATAGACTCGGCAGCGGGGCACTTCTCCTTGTAGAAGCCAGGCCGCAACACAGCAATTCCCATCTCCGCAGAAGTAGCACCACCGGGAAATGGAAATGGTCGTCCTCCTGGGAATGGAAAACCCCGTCCTGCTGGGAATGGAAAGCCTCCCACGCCAGGCCTCGGTATCATGCCACCGGGAAGTAAACCCGGGATGGCTGGAAACTTTGGAACTTGCTCCTTCGGAACTACTGGATACTCCGGAACCTTTGGCACTTCGGGGACCGGCTGCTTGGGAAGAATCTCGGGAACTACTGGATACTCCGGAACCTTTGGAACTTCGGGGACCGGCTGCTTGGGAGGAATCTCGGGAACTACTGGATATTCCGGAACCTTTGGAACTTCCGGGACCGGCTGCTTGGAAGGAATCTCCGGAACTACTGGATACTCCGGAACCTTTGGAACGGGAACTTCTGGAACTTTGGGACCTTCTGGCACTTTGGGTGGAATTTCTGGAACTGTGGGTATTTCTGGAGGAACCTCCGGTACCTTGGGAATGATTGGAACTGCTGGAACTTTGGGAACCTCCGGAACCTTTGGAACTTCTGGAATGACTGGAACCTCTGGAACCTTTGGAACTTCTGGAACGACTGGAACTTCCTTCGGCGGGACCTTTGGAACGATCGGGATCTCTGGAATCCTGGGGATCTCCGGATCTTAGGAATCGGAATGGTGATCTCTCGTATCTCTTGCGCGCCACTAGCTCCTGGAAAGAATCCATCACCAAGCTGTGGCGGGATAAATCCTTGGAACCCGCAAATCCCCCTCATCCACTGCCCAAGGAAAAGAACGCGTAGCGGGACGAGAAGAGGATCCATGGCTGGAGAAGAAATCTCGCAGCAATCCTCTGGCGCTTATATAGCAGCTCCATTCTACCATCGTAGAAATGCGAGAAGAAATCACCGCGGGAGATTCCTTCTCCCCTACTAGCGAATAGCTAACCCTAACCTAATCGCGCCCAGAGGTGAGAGATGATGTTCGTGGTTGCGCCATTGCTCTTCTTCCTGGCATCGCTGCCTCGATTGTCCGCCGCTGACGCCATTCTCCCCAGCGCCGAGGTGTCGCGATTCTTGGAAGAGCATGGCCTTCCCGGCGGTCTTCTCCCCAATCTGGTCACCAGCTACTCGCTGCGCGACAACAATTCCACATTCGTCGTCCATCTCCAGCACGAATGCTACCACCGCTTCGAGAATCTGGTGTGGTATGGCACTACCATCTCTGGGAAGCTGGGCTATGGCAAGATCGAGAATCTATCGGGAATCCAGGCCAAGGAGCTCTTCCTGTGGCTGGGAGTGACGGGAATTCGCGTGGATGAATCCAACCGAGACTACATCTACTTTGAGGTGGGGATTGTGTCCAAGAGGCTGCGCGCATCGCTCTTTCGAGATCCACCATCGTGCTCAAAGTCTAGTGGCTCTCTTGTGGATCTACACGAGGCAATCTAGAGTTTTAGTTCCTCGTCTTCTTCCTGGTGTACGTATAAGTGCTCTTTCAAGAGCCTCCATCGTGCTCAAAGTCTAGTGGTTCTCTTGTGGATCTAGATAAGTTTAATCTAGAGTTTTGGTTCCTCGTGTTCTTCGTGTTCTATGTATCTTTTTGTTATTAAGATAATTCGAAGTGTCACACTCTTGGTGTTCTTGGTGTCACTTTGATCCATCGAGAAGAAACGAACTAGAAGATCGAGGATTGCTCCAGCCTCCGTCTCTCCTTTTGCCTCGCGCGTCGAGCTTTTCTCCTGAGCGTTGCCACCGACGGCGGCCTCACCTCCTCGTCCAGTTCCACGTAGTGTTTCTCTGGCATAAGACTACCATCCCACTCTATCACCGCTTGAGCTCCTCCATTTCTATCCCAGTGTTCTTGCTCACTGAAAGTAGGCTTCTTCTTCTTCCGCTCCATTCTCTCCTCTTGCTTTTCCTTCTCCAGTCCTTGCTTCTCGTGATATGGCCGCTCCTCCTCATGAACTTGCTGCTGCCCATCCTGGATCTGTTCTAGTGCTTGACGCTTCTTCTTCTTCTTCTTCTTCGGGTTCTCGGAGAGCTCAGAATTTTTGTCCTCCGCAAAAACCAGCTGGTTCTTCTCTTTCCTCTCGGCCACCAAAGTTTCCTTTTCCACTCCATCCGGTTCAAGCCCCTTCCGTTTCTTCTTCCGTTTCTTAACGTGCTCTACATTCTCTTCTTCTGCTTGAGGCTGCTCTTGCCCCTGCTCCACCTGAGCTTCTCCATCTTGTTCTAGCTCCTTACGCTTCTTCTTCCGTTTCTTAACGTGCTCTACATTCTCTTCTTCTGCTTGAGGCTGCTCTTGCCCCTGCTCCACCTGAGCTTCTCCATCTTGTTCTAGCTCCTTACGCTTCTTCTTCCGTTTCTTGACGGGCTCAGCTTGAAGCTGGTTTTCCCTTTCGTCCTCAATATGCTGCTGCTCTTCCTGTTCGACTTCCTTCCGCGTCTCCTTCCGGTTCTTGACGACCTCGAGACTCGGTTGAAACGGATTTATCTCTTTTTCCGACAAAGTTCCCTTCTCCGAGCACTGTTCTTGCTGCTGCTGGTCCGTCTGAGTTCGTCCATCGTACTCCAAACTCTTTTGCTCTGCTTGAAGCTGGTTCGTTTCCTTTTCCCCCTGGATTTGTTTCTTCTTGCCTGCAAGCTTTACTTTCACTGGCCACTCCCGCTCTTCTTGCTGCTCGTGCTGCGCCTGAGCCCCTCCATCCTGGACTAGCTCTTGTTCTGTCTCCTGGCTTTCGGACTTCTTGCGTAAATAGTTCTCGGCCTGAAGCTTCTCAGCCGCGAGAGTTTGGTTATCTTGGGCCTGCTCCTGTTTTAGCTCGACGAGATTGAGGGGTGCTTTCTCGTTGTTTGTCCCGCAGACAGCTCCGGTAGATCCTGCCTCCAATTGCTGCTGTTCATCTGACACTTTCTGGATATGTGCTTGCTCGCAGTGCTCTCTACTTCTCTGCTGCTTATCGCCCATGGATTCATTGTTTGCCTGGTTATCGCCCGCCACCTTTTCTTTCTTTATCTGGCAGACAGCCTCCATAGGTGCCTTCTCGCATAGCTCGTTTTGTCTCTGCGGCACCGCCGTGGACTCCTTGTTTGTCTGACACGAAGCCCCAGTGAGTACTTTCTCGCAGTTCTCGTTTCCTCGCTGCTGGTTCATTTCTGTGGCTTCGAGCTCGCCTCTTCTCTTCTGCAGCTTATTCTCCGCCACCTTTCCTGTGGACTCCTTACACGGAGCTTCTGAGGCTGTTCTCCCGCAGTGCTCTCTTTTAGGCTGCCGCATCACCGTCGACTCATTGTTTGTCTCGCAGCGCTGGCTACCCATTTCTCTTAATTCCTTGTCCTTCTGACAAGCAGCACTGGCTGCCGGAAAAGATGGACCATTTTCGAGCCCTTCACCACTACCATCCGGCTCCATCTTCACGCGAGTTGCAGCAGCTTGAGTAGCAACCCGTTTCTCGCTGGCTGCGTTTGCAGCATTCTCAATCTTCACTTCGGCTCGACTAACTTTCGCTCGATTTTCTTGCTTTTGGAGCTCCTTCACGCCATCCACCGAACGGACACCCGGTTGTCGATCGCCATGGTGACGCTCTTTCTCCGCGTCATGTCCGTCTCTCCGATCACCACCACGGTGACATTCTTTCTCCCCGTCATGTCGACTCCTCCTCGCTTCTTGATCATATATCTGGCTTGGACGAGCCTCCTCATGTCGGTGCTTCTCGTAGTTCCTGTTGTACTTAGAATCCTCCTGTCGGTGCCTCGCTACTTCGCTACTAGGACCTGCGAGCAAGTTTTACACATTTACATCAGGATACTATTTACACTTCGCTTACCCTCAGAGGTCACGTTTGATGGCCTTTCCAGCAAGTAAGGAAACAGGCCAGCTTGCTCTAAGCGATGGAACAGACTTCTTCTATATGCACTACCTGGATATGAATCAGCATGAAGAGACAATTTGTGCCAAGAAACGATAGCTTCTACGTACATTTTCGGATTGAATCAGACAACAAAATGCAGCGGTCCCGAGCTTTTGCCAACGCGATCAGTATCTCCGCCTCTGCAATCTACAAGTACCAGGCATTATTTAGAAAACATGCTGTGAAGCATCCTACCCCGGCTGCATCATCTGCAAACATAAAAGTTGGGTTACATCGAAAACAAAAACCAAAGGACGAAAGCATGAGAGCAAAGCATACCGATGAGCACCAGATCGAATTTGCAGTTCCATTTCTCCAGATGGAAACTATCACTGCAGGAGAGGGTGGTGCAAACAACGGATGCGTTGCTCAGCACGTTTTCCTCGGCAATATAATACGAACTGTAGGCCCGCTGTTCACTGATAATGATGCCCTCGAGGGTCAAGCCATGGCAATGCCTGTCGATCTTTTCCATCGGACCAACACGAACGATTGTTCCCCGGCGAGGAACGTAGGCCTGGCCATCACTGTCCAAGAGTCTGCTTGAGAGACTCAACGCTATCTGGTCCACAGCATTGTTGTATGGTGCGCACACAAGTATCTTCGCACTAGAAACACAGAGAGACCCTTGCATATAAGATCACACAAAAGAAAAACTTACTATCGGGTCGCACACAATGCCGCAGACACAATTCCTGGAAAAACGTAAGTAAGCAACAGATCAATGCAAACGTAGTCGACTTACCAACAATTGTCTCTCTCTGTACAAGGCAGAACGAAGAAGAGTCAAGTGTTACTCCAGCGCAAAAACAAAAAGAGAAGAAACGAGCCCCTTACCCGTAAGTTCAGCCGTCCTTTGGAAAGCACAAAGATTAATAGTCTGGACTTCTCTAGCTGTAAAACAAACCTTGAGCAAGAAGAAATCCTTCCCGGAGATGCACCGAGGCCGCCACAACGCGGCCTTGTTCGTGGTTCAACCTTAAACCAGCGAGCCAAGCACCTAAGTGTACCGCTTCCGGCCTGATGGTATTCAGAGGGCGCACAAGTTGATCTCTTAGTCGTGGCGAGATATTCTCCGCTTTAGACACCGAGAGGAAGCACCGACGGAGTGTGGCCGTGGTATCCAAAAGGAAGACATCATACTGGAAATGTAGAAAAAGATGTTGTAGTTCCAAAGAACCGAAAGTTACCTTTCCTTTGACGGGTTTTGTGCCATGGTGTGCTCTCAAGATGGTCCGATCGTTGATGACCCCAGTGACAATGCCGATCGCCTTGAGCACACCAGCGCGATCTTGCACAGCAACGATTTGCGAGGGCTCAAACCGCGACTGGGAACCCAGCACCTCGATGTGGCAAAAGAGGCCGCGAGTTGGATGCACGGTCACCTCACAGTCGAGAGCATTCACTTGTTTCTCACACCCTGTAAATCGCGCATGAGAAAACCACGTTTCGTTTCTCTTCCCTGAAAGCCCCAGTACCTTTTTTGAGCAGGAGATCCGATACCCGTGAGTTGCATTCTCCGAAGATCCATTTCTTGTGCTGGTGCTTGTAATCTTCAATCCCCACAAATGAAACGCGGTCGAGATCGGAGCTTGAGGAGATTGGCACCTTCCCTCCCAGAAATGCGAGAACCACGGCATCAAACTCGTCATCGGGATTCATAAATCCCACCGCTGGAACCCTAAAAGCTTGCAGAAACAGGGATTTTGCAAAACATCTTTATTCCCTTAAACATTCTGTTTAGCACTAAAATAAAAAAGGAAAATGGTTCTATAGTTTAATGGTTAGCTGAACTTTGAATCCAAAAGCTCTAACTCAATTGCTTTATCCCCAAAATATCCCTTTCAACTATAAATTATATATTAAGGTTTAAGTTAATAGAAGTTAACTTTAACCTTTTTACTAGTTTTTATTAGTTTATAAAAACGAAAATGGTTTTCGAGCAAAATGATTAACAAATTAGTCATTGAAATTTTTTTAAAATATTTGTGGAAAAATTTTTTATCCTAAAGAAAAAATGACTCTCAGTCTAGGAATACAAATTCTCAAGACTCAACTAACTTCCTCTTACCAACAACTTTACATAAGTTCACTTTAACAAATTCTTATGACTCAACAATATGTTTAAGCATCAAATATTTTACCTATATTTTCATTGACATCCGTAAAATGCAAATAAATACCCAAGACTCAATCACAAAAATCATATCATTGGATATCCATATTGCATTAATACCTTTAAGATCCAACATAAAACCAAAACATTAATAAAAAAAATGACATGAAAAATCAAGGTCTAAGGAAAATTCCTCATCACTCGAAACAATTATATTACTTCCATTAACACAATTATTAACGATGTCAATGCCTCAACTACACACCCTCTCTAGCCAAAGAATGACAGCATTGGAGCACAAAACGACTCCCAAACATATAGCTCAAGGAGCGAAGGGACAAAAGCACATAGCAACTTGGAATAGTCCAAGAACATTTAGCATCCCAATGCTAAGATTAGCATGCAAAATAGAGTTAAACAAAGTTTAACACTATTTTAGCATATTAGTGGTTTAATACGAATATATGGGTATTCCATCACTAATTAGCATGGTGTGGAACTTGGGATTAAACCTAAGCTAGATGCAAAATAAGAATAAGTATACAAGCAAGAGTTAGATTATGTTGTAAATTGGTTAGCTATATTCAACCTACCCATTATCCCTATTATACATTTGGAACCTTTATAGCCCTTTACCTTGAGAAATACACACTTTCAGCTTTCACCTTTAGCCACTTTAGAGTTAGTCTTTGGGATATGAAACTTATTAAATATGAAATGGTGCTAAATTACGAATTTGGATACGGGACCAACACCATCATATTCAGGACAATCTCTACATTTCGTAGATATACCAAATTAGCAAATTTAGACATTTTACATAAATAATAATTAGAATAAAATTAGGACTAACACAAAATACATAATAGCAAGAGTGTTTGGTAGACACAATAAACTATTATTTGACGAATATTGAGAGATCAAGCTCAATATCACAGGGGTTCCCAACACTAATAAGTGCAAGTCAACATATAAATTTCTCCTACCATGCAAAGTATGCTCATCAAGAAACACATAAGAGTTTCCATCTTATATTTATTCAGCATAAGTACATATGTGATAACCAATTGCTCAATTAACTTGGGTGGAGACTAAAAAAAGATCCAGCAATACTAACTTTCTGCTATTGTGGCAATAAAAAAAAATATCTGAAAGGATTAACCAATTTATAACTTTTGATACCTCATTTGCGACAAGCATGGATAGGAACTTTGAAGTACAATACAACAATTTGTGTGTTTTACAAAAAAGCCAAGCTTCAAACATACAATTGTCCAAGTATATCAAGAAGTTCAGGGATATGTAGGTGCATATAGTTTTCACCATTTATCCTTTGGCACTTTACCACTTTATCCCTTGGACACATGGGCCAAAGCAAAATTGGTCTTATTGAACAAAGGGATGGAATCAAACTCCCAGCTAAGGAATGAAGGAATTAAAGCACATAATGTCTGCTGAACATACAACCCAAAAAGTAGAGGAACAAACATATGAAGCAACATTAAATTAATCCTAAAGCATCCATCAACACTAGAACCAACTCTCAAAATGGAGCCAAATGCTATTTCAGCATACTGATGGAGTCAACCTTTACATCCCATGCCACCATGCAAACTACATTGCTTCCATCTCCAACAAGCTCAATCTCTTGAGAAAAGAGCAGTTGGAGCAACAATACCCCCACCAAACCAGCATCCTTTCTGCCTTATTCCTTCACCAAAGTCCAACAAGCTTCCCATCTAGTGGCCCCATATGTGGAGGAGCAACGTAAACCACACCCAGCTAGCCAAAGTGAAAGGTGGCCAGAACTGGGTCCACGTTAAAGGCTCCATATGGTTTCCGGGAGGAGGGACACACTTCAAGCATGGAGCTCCCGAGTACATCCAGAGGTAACACTTTTCTTCTCTCTTTTGATCCATTGATCCATCAACTGTAGACAGGCTAGGAAACATGACCACGGATTGGAAGGGAGATTTACAGACTGCTGGAGTGGCTCGAGGTTTGGACATTGGCTGCAGAGTTGCAGCTTATCTCTTCAACCTCGACATCCAAACCATGTCGTTTGTGCCGCTTGACTCTCACGAGAATCAGATCCAGTTCGCTCTGGAACGAGGAGTACTGGCTCTTGTTGCAGCGCTTGGAACCAAGTGCTTGCCGTATCCTTCCAGATCCTTCGATGCTGTTCACTGTTCCCACTGTCGCGTCGATTGGCACGAAGATGGTAAGCATTAGGTGGAATCTCGTACATGATATAAAAATTTCCTTTCTCGTGAATCTGCAGGGGGTATTTTGCTCAGGGAAATGGACCGGATTTTAAGACCTCATCTATTCTGCACCTCCAGCTTATCGCAAAGACAAGGATTTCCCCGAAGTTTGGAACATCCTGACCAACATTACAGAATCTCTTTGCTGGAAGGTGATCGCACGGCACGTCCAGACTGCGGTTTGGAGAAAGACCGCCAGGTCCTGTCAGCTCGCCAAGTCCAAGCTGTGCGCTAACCAAAGCAAGGAGTTTCTAGACAACTCGTGGAACAAGCCACTACGACTGCATTGCCTTGTCTGAGGACAATGATTGCCAATTTCGTCGATCTTCCTTCATGGCCGGAGCGGCTTACAACTTACTTAACTAACTTTGCTATGTACTCCAGTATGTAGTAACGGGATTTCTTATGCATAGGTATCAGCTCATCTTCTTTCAAAGAAGACACATCTCTCTGGAAGGCAAAGTTGGAGACTATTGGAAGCTGCTTAATGTATCCGAAAGTTCCATTCGGAACGTTATGGATATGAATGCTGGCTACGGAGGCTTTGCTGCTGCCTTGTTACTACAAAACAAGCCCGTGTGGATCATGAACGTGGTTCCATCGGAATCTAGCAACACTCTCAACGTTGTGTACGGTCGAGGCCTCGTAGGCACCTTGCATAGCTGGTACATAGGCTTGCTCTTATTCACTTGGCTTCCTTCTCATTTTTTGCATCCACAGGTGTGAAAGCTTTTCGAGCTACCTGAGGAGCTACGACTTGTTGCACGCATATCGCATGATGTCCCTCTATCCAGGGAGAAAAGGGTGCCAGATCGAAGATATAATGCTGGAATGGATCGGCTGCTGAGACCAAATGTAAATTTTCTCATTTGACTTCTGAGAGTTGATTCTAGCTACTACGACACAGGCTCTTGCAATCTTTCAAGATTCCTCACGTGCGGTGCAGCGCGTTGGCCCGAGTCCATCACATTCTTGAAAATGATGAGCAGCTTCTTATATGCTCTAAGAAGTTCTGGATCGTCGACATGTAAGGTAGAGTATGGTGATGATTAGTCTTCGAAGTTTTCCAGAGAAAGCACTGTGGTGACAGTATCAACAGGGTTGTCAGTATTCTCAGGCAGACACAACGATTTCGTTTAGGAGCTATTATAGTCCAGCAAAGGTCGTAAGGGAGAGGCATGGCTTTCATATCTTGGTTAGTTTGTGCCAACATGAATCTCCAGGTGTGGTCATAGCTCCTACACCGATCAAAGCCAGTTTGCGCGAGGTAAAAGTTCGTTTTCGTTATTTCTTTTTACTCTGCTTTGTGCTACTTATGGTCCACGGGAAGATCATGTCAAGAGCCTATAGATATAGTTCAGTCTTCTTAAGACTATACTTCCAAGCCTCAAGTCAAACTCTACATTCCACTGCCATCTTTTATATCTTCCATGAGGTATCCACTCCAAGATGCAAAGGCATCATAATTTTCAAAGCCCAGCTTTGCTTATCATGTGTTCTTAGTGTGAGAAGATTAATATAGTCTCCCTAAACCTAATGCTTGCAATGAGATTACCAACATTTTGAGGCTGACAAACCTGAATTTTACAGCTTTCTTCACTACCTTCAAGGAACCCCATGGAAATATCATATGTTATTCAGAGTTTATGGGCTTTGAAACCCAGCACCTTATCCCAGTGCTCAACTGTCATGAATTCCATAGTGTACCTGCAAAAGAAGGTACCATTCAAGAATATTATGTACTTACTAATGCAAGTAATAAGTTGTGGGTGTTATGAGGGAATATAGAGAGTTGGGAGTTTGAGTGGGTTTGAGGTGGATGATAACCCAAAGTTGCTGTAAGTGACACTTGTGCATGTTCTTCCACATGACTGCAAGCCCATGATAAATTCCAAACACCTATATATGTGAGTCCACCTGAACAAAGAAAAACCAAGCAAGTATTTCAGAGCTCTAAAAGTATTACTTCATTTGTGATCTTATGGGGAAGCTTCCATTGCATGGATAACCACAGTTATCTAGCCTTCATACTCGCTCTATTCATTCCTAAAGCATCCAAGTTGCAAAGAAGTCTGTGCTTTTTGGCTTTATAGTAACAATTTCCCAAGTCTGACAATAAGAAAGTATAGAGAACTTAGCCCTAGATCAAAGAGCATAGGGAACAGAGAATAGAACTATTATCTCCCATGTCCAAAGTTCCATTAGAGGCGAGCTCAAGGATCTCAGTTGACCATTGCCTGAGCAAAAGAACACTCAGCCACCAGGGGAAAGAGGACATAGATCATCAAACAAAGAAAAAATAAACTTAGCTTTTGTTCTTGAAAACATAGTCGTTACTTCCAAGTTAAAATTTTGCAGCTTGCATCTAACAAAAACTAAAAAACTTTCTCAGATGCTTGAAAATTAAAATGGAACCTTGATAGGATGCTATCTTGTTTGTCTTTGCCAAAGGATAACTGTTCTGATGCAACTTGGCCAGCATTCTCATGGGTTTTCTGGACATTTGACCTAGAAAAATTCATCTTTGAAGTAGAGAGCTTATCCACACAAAAACCCACAGTCAAGTTGGAAAGTATCAAAGCCACCTTACTAAGACAGTGCTAAAAATGTGGAACATAATCCCCAACATGTTTTGCAAGAATTAATGTAGATTCCTTAGCAAGAATAAAACTTCTGAGAGACCAGAAGTGTGTAAATAATAATCACCAATTTTCTTAAGAGAATGAAAAGACAAAATGAATATTATGGGATATTCTACTATTTAATATCTAAGTATATTCTAGGTATTGCTTATGCAAACCAAAAATACATTAAAAATAATTTGAAACCAACCACATATAAGGTATAGCAGATGCAATCTAGCATATGAGTAGCTATACTCTCTTTTTCATGTTGCCCTTCATACCTAACCACCTAGGACAACTCAACATCTGAGCACTATGCCATAGTAGACAGCGACAAGCCAGGGTTCATCTTAGGGTTTAGCTGCTCGCATTGCCACTTGCTCACTTCAGCACAAAATAATGCCATCCATGGCAGTGCCAACAGTGGGCGGTGGGACTTGGAGCAAATGGGGCAGCAGTCCTTATGGCTAGGCAGCATTGACATGCAGCTGTAGCAGTATTAAAAGATCAGTAGTAGCAGCAATGGTGGTGGCAGAAGACCAATCTCCACTTGCTTCACTATCATCACTAGACTCATTGTCCCAAGTGGTAAGTGCTCTCTTCTCTTCCCAAAGAACCTAGATGTACTTTTACTGTTGTTCCTGTTGTCTGCTGCTATAGCAAAGATGTTCCTTTCTTTGCCATGAAAAATGGATTGATGATGGAAGAAGTTACTTTGGTTCGTGTGACAATCTGTACTTTGTGACCAGAGCATCAAACATATTGTTAGGGCATTAGGAACTTCACAATATTTTGAGGGGGGTTGGTTGGCTTGGGGTGTTTTTGATGAAGCAACCACTAGACATAACAGCAAAGTTGTGGGAGCTAATTGCCTTTGGAAGCTGCAAGAAGCAACTAGGGAATGATGAATGCATATGGCATTTTGAGGTGGGTTGGGATAAAGGTTTGGAATCATAATGTTTGTTTAGCATTACAAATCATTGATCTAGTGTGGCATGCCCAGTAGTTTTAACAAGTTATAGATTATAATATACCATCATCCCATTATATTGTGGTTGTAGAGCTTTGTATGAACATATGAGGTGATACAGTCTATGACATTTACATTGGAGTTGTAAAACAGTTTAGTTAGCCTAGACTTATGCATGAAGATTTTGGACCGATTTTAATCTCATTGAAAAAGATATGAATGAGACTTTAGGTCTGGATGAGCATTCTTTCATAGAAGGGCCCTTTAAAATAAACACTAGAAGATAAAATCCATAAAACACATTAAAATGTGTTTATAAAAATTCAACATAAAAAACCAATTTACTATCACATGTTTTCAATATAGTTATTTAGGTTTTATAACTTAGTAGAAAGATCAAACAAACCATTCTAGCATTCTTACTAGCAATAAATTTTCCTTTTTTTCATTCTTAACATAAATTTCCACAATCCTAAATAAAACTTTTTCCATTAATTTTTTTTTATTTTGAACTTGGTTGGCTTAGACTCCTTTGGCAGTGAATAAATAGTAGTCAATTTTGATTCTTATCAAGAGGGCCATCTCCCTTGAAAGCCCTTGAAAGTCGAATGTTCAAACTTTCTAGAGATGCTTGAATTTGGGGGCATTCCCTAAAAAATTCAATTGTTTAGCTTATGACATTCAATTATAAATTAATGCTTAAAATATTTATACCTTAGTAAATATAATTATAGAATCCCAAACTTGAATGTAGTCAATTTGCTAAAGAATTGCACATACAAACCATCTAACAGCTTTAATTCAACAAATATATTATAAAACAATTTTAAAATTTTATAAGGATATTTTATATGTTGCCCAAGAACTTTTTCTGGTACAAATAAAACAATTAAAACAAAACTTTATAGCAGTTTTTGAGTTAGTTATTTTAAAAAATATAATATTCAATTTTTTGATTCTCAAATCTTAGAATGTGTGAAATTGCACTATGACTTCATCAAGTGCTTAATGTACTTCTTACACCATTTGCTTCACTTTCTTTAAATGTTACTAAAGATTAATAAATTTGTTTATGATCTTTTACTTAACAATATGGTAGAAATGGTCACTCAATGTTTAACCATATATACATTCAATGAGCTGGGTTTATAGTTAGATGTGCTAAAATTTTGTTATATCTTTTTGCTTAGTTTTGTATGACACTCAAATGATGCTCGACTAGAAGTACCATGGTTAATGGCATTAATAAACAGCTACCTTTTATAAGAGAGAGACTTTTCAAGAGTCACTCTTTGTATTATTAATCCAGAAGTGAGTAAAATCTATATAGTTTTACCAAGTACAAAATTCTTCACTACTCTACATATATTCATTGCATCTCTATCTTATGTATTGAGCTCTAAAACCTTCTTAAGCTCAAACTTAAACAAATCCTCACTATTATAACCTTGATTTACAATCTTCTCAAACAAACTTACCAAAACGCTAATGACACACAGCCCATAGATATAATCACTTAACTCTAACCTATATAGCTCCTTAAATCAAACATGACTTAAAGCCATTCTTGTGAATGAAATAGTGTAAGAAACAATAAAAGTATTTTTTACCTTTTCTTATTAGCTGATCACTCTGCACTTCATGTATACATTGCTTGGTGTTTGATTGCTTCATCTAATTTACACTATGGGGAAAACATAATTGAATTCAAAACCTTAATAAACCATAGAGCAAAACCTTTGCATGAACTTTGTATATTAAAAGTAACAGAAAAAAATGCATAATATTTAGTATTTATTTTGAAACTTTTTGCCTTAATATTCATTAGAGCTTTTTAACAACAAATATTTCATAATCATTTAAAAGTGGTTGAACTTCTCTAATTTCATCCATTTCTATGCTTGATTTGTTAAATCCTTCTTGCTCACTCGGTGGTGTGGTTGTGCATGAAATTTCTCAAATATGTTCAACCATTAAATTTCATCTTTAAACTAAGATTATTAAAAGCTAAATCAAAAACTATACAGCATGAATAGGATAGAAGCACCAAGTTATTATACATAATTAATTGATAAATTTTTCATTTATCTAATCCTCAACCAATCTCCAATACCCAAAGATCTTTAAATTATTATTCAATCTGAAAGATAACCAACTTTGATGCAGAATATGCAAGTCAAACTTGATAATCCACATGTTTTCATGAATTTAACATATGTTCTAGTGGAAATTCAAGAGCAAAAATCAATCTAAAAATTAAAAAGGGGGAAGAGAAAAATTAAATTTATAAGCCTATAAAATCTACTCACTTTTTGGATCTTGAGTGCAATTTTCTTTATCTTCATAGTGAGAACCATAGATAATACAAATGGATGTTGATTCTTTCAAAGATAGGAAAGCTCAATGAGATCTATGGAAAACGATCGTTAAAAGATTTATCAATTAAATAAAACTTATATAGAGCAATGAGATTTCTATATTCTACAGTCTCTATTTTTTGTATAAGAGTTCAATATAATAATGTTTATTGAATATAAGAATCTATGCTTAATCACCTTACTCTACCTATATTGAAGTATAGAAGAGCCTAAAGTTACAAGCAATACAACCCCAACGTTGGGAGGTCACCCAACCCAGTATTATTCAACACTAAGGACATTTAACCTCAAATCTCCTAATACCTGTAACTGATTGAAAAAAGGGTGCATTTTGTTTATAAACTTTTTCTCGACCATATATTTAATATGTGTAGGAAATCCTCTTTAATCAACTAAAAGCCATGTTTTCTATATGAAATACCACATTATAAACCCTTTTAAATGAACCCTAAAACTTATATATATTTTATAAGACCACCTAGCTACATATCATGTATGTTTAAAGCTTGGCTTTTTGAGTCATAAAGCACACAAACTGGCATGTTGTGCTTGAAAGTCCCTATCCATGATATGCTCAAATGGGACTAGGGTGATAAATACCCATACCACTAGAGCAATAGCCTAGCATATAGATTTTTGTCTTGGTTAAGAGAGTTCTAGAAAACCATATTAGAGCTTGGAAATAAACATTCTCTCCCATGCCATAACCACACTCTATAAAAGCTTTCATAATAAAGTGGTGTGCAAAATTAACAAGTAAGAGATTATTGAAGTTTCAAATGGGGTAACCATAGGTTAGTTGAGGTTCAAATCTAGATAGAGATATAGGGACTTGATTGGAAATTTCATGCACAAAGATTTCTCTATTTATGAGCTTTGTGAGCTTGAGTAGAATAACAACACTTATTCATCAAGTTTTTTTTTGGCTCCAATCTCATTGCTATTGGCTTGATATATACCAACTTGTAAATAACCAAAGAGAACGATTCAAGAGACGATCTATGGGGTTCAAATATAAAAGGAAAGGGCTCATGAACAAGAGTGCATCCCCTTTTCCAATCGGTTAAGGGTTTTGGGATATTTGGGGTTAAGTGTCCTTGGGTTTGAATAGTATTGGGCTGGGTGACCTCCCGGGAAGTCCAAATTTAGGAGCTTATATTTGGTATCGGAGCGGTCTCAGGTCCGACTTAAGGGAATCACACCACATATTGATTGACATCTGGCTGGTTCAATTTACTCTTGCTGGGCTCGACCCGAGGGGTAAGGAGCGGGGCTCTCAAGAGAGCTGCGGCTCTCAACTTCCGTTCACGAAGGCATGAACTTGCAGGGAAGCGTGGTAGATTGTAAGCAACTAGAGAAAATGACTCAAGAGACAGTCCATGGGGTTCAAATATAAAGGGAAAATGCCCATGAATAAGAGTGCACCCCTTTTTCCAATCAGTTAAAGGTCTTGGGATACTTGGGGTTCACAAGGGCATGAACTTGCAGGGAAGTGTGAAAGCGTGGTAGATTGTAAGTAACCAAAGAGAACGACTCGAGACACGGTCCATAAGGTTCAAATATAAAGGGAAAGGGCCCATGAATAAGCCTTTTCCAATCGGTTAAAGGTCTTGGGATACTTAAGGTTAAGTGTCCTTAGGTTTAAATAGTACTGGGTTGAATGACCTCTCGAGAAGTCCAAACTCAGAAGATTACATAATTGTGACAACACTACATTGGGATGGAGTTAAAATCTTATTTAAATCCAACTCCAAAAAAAACTAACAGGCATCTACTATTACTTTCTTGTCCTTATTGCACCTCCCTCACTCTTATCAATGTTTTTACTCTCTTTGTCTTTGAGAAGACTATTAGCTAGCAATATTTCATTTTAAGTACAGTTCAAAAATTGTATAGCTGCACAATTGGTTTGAAGCTAAAAACTCCTTTAAAAAGCTCTAAAAGATTATATAAAGAGTTATTACTTATTATTACTCTAGCCTCTTTAACCTTATAGCATACATCTAAGGCCTCTAGAGGATGATATTTTTTATGCCTCCCCATTCTAATACACTACATAACAACTCTTGAGTCATATCTTTAGAATTTGTGTAATATGGGCCCAAATGTTTAGTTGTTCTAGGGGCACTAAGTATTTAGCAGTCCCCTAGGTGACAATTTAAATTCTTGTAGGATAATTTGCTATGCTATGTAGCAATAATTATTTTTAGAAAATAATGCTTTTTTTTTTTAAAAAAAGTATTCAAATTTTTTAATAAAATAAAAAATTTTAAGAGAAAGATTTTAATAATTATATAAATTATAATTAAATTAAATTATAATTTTCATTTTAAATAAATAATAAATAATAATTTTTAATATAAAGGAGTGTGCTATATTATCCTGTGAAATGTAATGATGAAGTTTAATATAACCATGTCCAATATATAACAAGAAGTGCCTTTATGGTTGAAGCTTTAGACTAAGCTCTAGTGGTCAGAAATATTATATAGTTCTTTACTCTTCATGTGAGCAAGATACTGAAAAGTCGAGGCAAAAGTTAAATTATAATTAGGAAAGCTAGAACCCTAAGAATAACATGATTTTTATTAGTGATAATTAAGAATAATGATATTAAACTTTAATTAGCAACGGATTAGAGAAATTTTTAAAAGGAGAAAATCACAACAGTTAGTGGGTCATGAATTTGTGAGACAATCCATTTGTCATGAATGCCTGTAAAACAAAAAACTGACTGGTGAAACATATGGGTTTGAGATAATAGATTCAAACACAGAGAAAGAAAAAGCTTGGCAATTGTTTTGCTTGGGGATTGGCTCCAGAGACCCAATGGTGGTGATCCCATTGGAAAAGCCCTTATCTGCCATTCAACATTTGAGATGCAAGGAAAAATTGCACAGTAGCCAGGGTGACAGGTGGAAATACTCACCAGATACTACAAGATTGCACCCCATTGGGCACAAATGGACTGTAAACAAACCACCAGGTAGATAAGCATGCTAAGGGTTAGGCAATGTTATTCTTTTCGGGTGGTCTTAGGCTTGCAAGTGATTTGTCGTTGACTTGCGCATTGTAAACAAGGATGTGTAAACGTTTTGGTAGGCCTAGCATGGACCAGCTAATGGAAAACGTGCAACTTATGGGACATACTGGTTACGTGCACGGAATAACATACAGTGAACCATGGAATTAAAAATGTGAGATGTGATCTCTGTAGGATACCTCTTCTCCTGCCCCTGTTTCATAACCCACAGAGGAGTGTAGAAAACAAAAGCTGTTTTCAGGACCAATCAAACAGTTTTCATTTCCAAATGGCTGCAATCTTGTTGATGACTGTGTTGCTCATGATGGCTGGAAGATGGTGTGCATTGATAGAGCAAGATTTCTAGCGTCACTCCACCCCGTGAGAGATGCCCACAAGATCTTGTGGTATATGTACTGGGTGGAATTCCCCTTCCTCTCACAAAAGACGCTCGAGTTTGATTCATATCTTGGTTCGTTTGTGCCAACTTGAGCTACTGCTGCAGGATATCTATGCGAAGGTCATGTAAGAGGCCAAGATTTTGGACTCACTCGGAGGTGGAGTTTTTGTCATCCTCAAGAGCTGTGCAGACGTTTCCTGAGCCGACAGTCCATAAAATTCACTTTAGGAGGACATAGAAATCATTTAAACATATATTCAGCTGACGAAATCTCTATCAAGTATTAAAATGTCAGCAATTAAGCAATTCCTTTCTATTAGTTGTCTGATGTCGTTGTAGTATACCGGTGAGTATTTCCGTCTGTCACGTGGACAACCCGGGTTCGATCCCCGCTAGCTTGTATCCCTTCTCAAATGCTGGTGGCCGATACACATTCACGTTGAGCTGCCGGTACTCTTCCGGATTGGCAGCGGGATTGGGACACCAGTCCACCTCAATGCTGCCCTTCGCATCCTCACACGTCTGGGAGGCATAAATGTGGACACGCAGCTCCCGGCCAGCAGCTTGAACGCACCCAAGATGATCCACTCCACGATCACGGGGGGCTTTTCCAATCCAACAGCGCTCCTGATTGTGGGATCGATGAGCGCGCAGATCCCAGTCTCTACCAGCGGCTGCACGGGCTGAGGAAACGCGTCCAGCACCAGATGCTTGAGATCCTGGACGATGCTCTTGTTCTTGTCCGTGAAGATGGCGTTCTTGGCCTCGTACTCGCGAATGTACTCTCGCATCTCGGAAATGCTGTCTGGGATGCTTGTGATGCCCATCCTCATGCCCACGTCGTGCCACACAACATACGCGGCCTCCTTCTCGTTGTCGGTCCACTTGCGGAATCCAAACTTCTCGGAGAAATCAATGGGACTGATCACGTTGAGGCAGAGGACGTAGGCGAATTGGTCGTTTGGGATCTTGAATTTGTTGTGGATTCCATTCAATCTCCTCACCGCGTACGAGCCGCGATCGCTGTCGACGTGGTGGTGGATCATCTCGCTCACCAGAATGTTGGTCTCGGCGGCGCGCTTCTCAGGATCCTTGAGGCCGTACTTGGTCTTGAAGAGCAGATTTGTGATCCCGGGGATGCCCAGCGTGCGGATGGTGCCAAACTCGAGCGCCTTTTGTGAGAGGAAGGGGAATTCCACCGAGTACATATACCACAAGATCTTTTGGGCATCTCTCACGGGGTGGAGTGATGCTAGAAATCTCGCTCTCTCTTTTCTCTTGCCAATGCACACCATCTTCCATGCTGCAGCCATCATGAGCAACGCAATCATCAACAAGATTGCAGCCATTCTGAAATGGTTGCGTTGTGAAAACTGTTTAATCTACAATCTGTGCGTGCAAAAGAAAGAACGAGGTTGGTGAAACAAAGGGGTATTTATACCAATGATCCAACAAAGATCACATTTCACGTTTTCTATTCATGAGATTGGAAAGCTCACATTTGAGTATGGAAAATTCCCCATTTCCTGTAACACATTCCCCTTATGACTGAACAAACAACCATACTTACTGGAAAACGTGTTTGATTTGTAAAAATGACATTTGCAGACAAGCGTTTGCATACAGGTTTGCATTTCATTTGTAGAGGGTTGCCAAGTTAAATGAATATTCAAAGTTAAACCAGAATCTTTTACAGTCTTTTATGTTTCTTTCTGTAGGTGGGAAGCAATTGTTGGTGCAATGGCTTGCCAAGCCACCTCTTTTGATCATCCAGGGAAAAGACGAAACTCCTTGTGAGATTGATTCACTATTTGCAGTGTAGCTTATGAACAAGGCCACGAGCAAAGCCTCTGGACTTGCAAGTTCTACAATGAGTTGAAATTTGATTTATTGAAGAGATTGATTGTGCATGTAGGGAGGGTCCCAAAGGAAGAGATTGAGGTTTGCTACAGTTAGGTGTTTTTGAATGTCTTCAATGAGATGCAAATGAAGTTCTTTAGTGATTATCACCATTGTGAACCACCACAAAAAGATGGTCCTACTGTCTACATTGCAAATGCTCAGTATGTGAATATCAATAGGGAAATTTTTAAGACTCCTTTCTGGAGATTAGCTTCTGCTACCTGCCCACCAATTGTGAGTCATGGAACATCATCATTTCCACTAGGTAGTAATGCTCCAAATCAACAATCCTTGGTTGTGACAATGGATTTTGCTGCTTCGAATGATAATAATGCAGTAGATGCCCAGATAGGGCAAGCACTCTCTAGAGGACTTTCTAGCGAGCAACAACAGAGCAACATATCAGGTCCTATGAATTCTAGTGGGGGGACACAATTAGGCTTGGGCATAGCTATTGGTAGACAACAAAGCCTACATACAACATAGAAAAACTAGAGCTATATTGATGCATATGTTGCTGTTCATAGGTTCATCTATGAAATTGCATAAGCCTTCAATGTTGTGAACAGCTTGTACTAGAAAGAGATGCTCAGTGCTGTGGGGAAAGCTAATCCAGACTATTCTCAGTGTTTCTAAAGTATGAAGCGATCCGGGTGAAACATTTGAATGAGGAGTATGAAAGCTTGAATTCGAGACTAGATGTTGTGTGTGAAGGCTGGAAGGAATTTGGCTGCACGATCGTCATTGATAGCTAGCAATGCTCAAGGAAATGAAGCATTATGAACATGATGGCGGTGAGCATTCATGGATTAGGTGTTTCTGAAATTGTTTGATGCATTGGAGGAGAATAAAATTGGTCTTTAGTTGTGGTCAAAGTTGAGGCTTATTCTCATAGAGGTTGGAGTTGAGAATGTGGTTCAAATGATCATTGATAATGGCTCCAACTTTGTTCGTATGGGGGATTTTATGGAGGAGTTTCCAAAGATTGTTCACAGCAAATGTGTTTGCCACTACTTGAGCCTCCTTTTGAAGGATATTACTAACCTTGATTGGGTTCAACCTTGTGTGAGCGGCTGTGAGAAGATTGTCAATTTCATGTTGAAGAAGCCAAGCTTGGTTATAGCATTCTGGAAAATCACTCCTCGAGACTTCATTAAACCATCATCAATTAGATTTACATACAACTTCATGGTGATGAGCTCCTTGATTGAATCAATTGAATAGTTTTGCAGCAATTTGTGGTATTTCAAATTACAACAAATGTGTTTGCCACTACTTGAGCCTCCTCTTGAAGGATATCACTAACCTTGATTGGGTTCAACCTTGTGTGAGCGGCTGTGAGAAGATTGGCAGTTTCATGTTGAAGAGGCCAAGCCTAATTATAGCATTCTAGAAAATCACCTCTTAAGACTTTATCAAACTAGTATTAATTAAACTTGCATACAACTTTATGGTGATGAGCTCCTTGACTGAATCAGTTGAATAGTTTTGCAGCAGTTTGTGGTGTATTGTCAAAGAGCTCATCACCATGAAGTTGTATGCAAGTCTAATTGATACTAGTTTAATGAAGTCTCGAGGGGTGATTTTCCAGAATGTTGTAACCAGGCTTAGCCTCTTCAATATGAAATTGATAATCTTCTCACATCCACTCACACAAGGTTGAACCCAATCAAAGTTAGTGATATCCTTCAAAAGGAGGCTCAAGCAGTGGTAAACACATTTGCTATGAACAATCTTTGGAAACTCCTCCTTCATGAAATCCCCTATGCGAACAAAGTTGGAGCCATTATCAATGATCATTTGAACTATATTCTCAACTCCAACCTTTATGAGAACAAGCCTCAACTTCAACCACAACTAGAGACCGGCTTTCTTCTCCTCTAATGCTTCAAATGATTTCAGAAACACCTGATCCATGAATGCTCACCGCCATCAGGTTCACAATGCTTCATTTCCTTGAGCATTGCCAACTATCAATGACAATCGTGCAGCCAAATTCCTTCCAGCCTTCACACACAATATCTAGCCTAGAGTTCAAGCTTTCATACTCCTCATTCAAATGTTTCACCCGGATTGCTTCATATTTTAAAGACATCGAGAAGTAGTTTGGACCAGCTTTCCTCACAGCATTGAGCATCTCTTCCCAATATAAATTATTCACAACATTGAAGGCTTGTGCAGTTTTATAGATGAATTTGCAAACAATAATATCTACATCAATGTAACTTTGGTTTTGCCATGTTGTATGCAAGCTTTGTTGTCTACCAGCAGCCATGCCTAGGCCCAATTGCATCCCCCCAATAGGACTTGACATGTTGCTCTATTGTTGCCCGCTAGAAAGTCCTCTAGAGAGTGCTTGCCCTGTTTGGGCATCTGTTGCATTATTATCATTTGAAGTAGCAAAATCTATTGATGCAGCCAAGGATTGTTGACTTGGAGCATTACTACCTGGTGGAATGAAAATGTTTCATGACTCACAATTAGTGGGTAGGTAGCAGAAGCCAATCTTT
The DNA here is from genome assembly GCF_000143415.4 of Selaginella moellendorffii. Taxonomy (NCBI): domain Eukaryota; kingdom Viridiplantae; phylum Streptophyta; class Lycopodiopsida; order Selaginellales; family Selaginellaceae; genus Selaginella; species Selaginella moellendorffii. The sequence continues at coordinate 172,832 of NW_003314345.1, forward strand.
GGAAAGGAGTCTTGAAAATTTTTCTGTTGATATTCACATATTACACATTTGCAGTGTAGACAACAAGACCATCTTTTTGTGGTGGTTCACAGTGATGATAATCATTGAAGAACTTCATTCACATCTCATTGGGCACATTCAAGGGCACCTGACCCTAGCAAACCTCAATCTCTTCCCCTGGAACCCTCCTTACATGCGTAATCAATCTCTTTAGTGAACAAAATTTTAACTCATTGCAAAACTTGTAGGTCCAAGGGCCTTGCCCGTGGCCTTGTTCATAAACTGCATTGTAGATAGTGAATTGATCTCATAGGGAGTTTTGTCTTTTCCCTAGATGATCAGAAGAGGTGGCTCAACGAGCCATTGCACCAACAATTGCCTCCTACCAGCAGAAAGGAATGTAAAAGATTGTAAAAGATTCTAGTTTTACTTGGAATATTTGTTTAATTTGGCAACCATTTGCAAATGGAACGCAAATGCAGACGCAAATGCCAGTTTGCAAACGAGGTTTTTACAAATCAAACGTGTTTTCCAGTAAGTATGGTAGATACTTCTTGTTCATTGATGGAACCAGACTTGTGGCCTGAAGCATTGTTGGAAGCATGCTTTTCTTGTTCGGTCGAAGTGTTCATGCCATGTGGAGGATTCAAAGGGCAGCATTGACGTGGACTGGTGTCCCAATCCCGCTGCGAATCCAGAAGAGTACCGGGTGTATCGGCATTTGAGAAGGGAGATAAAGCTGGTGGAGCATGGAGCGACCGGGGGATTGCACTGCCCCTTCGCAGAATAGAAAAAGGAAGGAAGAATTTGCTGGGGGTCCAAACGGGTCATTCGGAGTGTAAGCTTCAGCATCATAGTTGTAAAACAATGTTAAAACTACACAAATTATAAGGTAATCGTTCAAAGTCTGAGCACCTGGAGTTCGAGTACTTAGCTATCACTAGCCAAGCATTGTCTTCTTAAATAGTTGTCAACCTGTGCAGGCTGCAAGAGAACACAGTTTGGATTTCCCTTCCATGCATCTAGAAATCCCTGTTGCCTGTGGAATCACTTTGCTGGTCGTAAGAAACATCCAAGTGATAGTCTTCCCAAGTTCCATGCCAGTTCACCCTTGAGTACGCAGATCACCAGCGGCTGCAATTAGCGAGGAGATGCCAAAAATCAGTGATCCAACAAAGATCTCATTCAACCACGCGTCATGAACAGCCTACGTGGTCCCAAAATACGTACACAATTTTTCGTTTTGCATGCAGTTAACTACTTGTCTCTTTATCAAGCTTCGTTTATTTACGAAAGTTATTATCAAGCTATTACCCTGTTGTTTGTGCATTCTATTTTGAATTGAGATCGGCTTGAACTCTGGCCACTGGGTTTAGAGTCCAGTGTCCAGACCACTAGACCATAGGCCTTAAGTTTGTAAGGAAAACGTTGGACGGAATAAGAGATGTTATATAAGATTTTATGCTTAGACCACATATAAAAAACGTTAAAACATGTACTCTCACTGATTCAGCATTAGCTGCACCACCATTCAATCGATAAGATCGATCAGATCCAGCATTGGCCCAGTCACTGGATACCAGCTGTGCGAAGTATCTGTTGTAAGTTCTAAGAACAAGCAAATTGCGAGAGCTTACCCATTTTTATCTTTTGATTTTAGCTTCACTTGACCTTGGCTACGTGCGCGTTCACTGATCCGGGAAGAACACACTGGTGGAAAGATTAAAAAAACGTCTCGTAAGAGTATTTTGCAAAAAAATGCTTACCTGCATGTGTTCTTATACAATATCTCCGCGATGCCATTCGTGTCCTCGACTTTACGAAACCCAGCGATCACCTCAAAGACTTGCCTGCAAAGTTTTCAAAGAATTGAATCGAAGTAAAGTGGAGCCAAGTACCTAATGTGGCATGGCTCGTTCCTGGATTTCACAGTCAAATGTTCTTCGTGACGCTCTTTCTTCTTTGACACCCAGTGTGTGGTGACGTGCTCCACACCAGCGTGAGCTGCTTTGATCTCGCAGTATGGCGAATCCGTCTCCATCATCATTCTCTCCACAGGAATCCCAGCCATTACCTCCAAATTTTCCTTTGTCTTTAGCGAGCATCCATTGATACCTGTGGTGAAGCAGTGAGAACACGAAGTAATAGTTTGCTAGTCCGTCACCTATATAGAGCTTTTCAAATCCCAAAAGCCTGTCTCTCTCGTCGGCAGTGCCAGTGAATGAATGCACTACTCCTGCCGGAAACCTGTTAAGAATCTTAAACTTGTTCTACCTATAGATGAAATCTAGAAAAAAAAAGAAACTTGGTCACATACCTTTGCTGATTCGCTTGTATTATTTCGCAGAAATCCGTGGCAGCAGCGCGCATGTGTAGAAACATTGGAAGCCCTGTTACTTCCGCCAAATAAAACTGCTTCTCAAAGTACCTGAAAACCATATGTGGCATTTCTGTTTTTCTAAAAAGGACGACAAACCTGCGTTGAACATCAGCTGGACAAAATTTCAAGCGATCGTAGTCGAGACCACACTCCCCAATCGCCACCACCTGAAGACACAGCCGCTAACATAAATGTAATCGATATAAAAAAGCTAGCATACCTTTCCTAGGGAGCAGCCATGCCTTGCAAGTTCTAGTAGATCCTTTAAATGTTTGTCCGGTTCTCCCCGAGCCTCGAATTCCTAGGCACCGAAAGGAAATCGGTGAACCCAAAAAAGAAGTCCCATACCTTGCATCGCGTTGGATGAACTCCTACAGTGCAAAAGAGCCTGTCTGTAGAGAACAGCATCGAAGCTCGAGAATTCGAAAGAAGAAAAGAACAAAGTACCATCTGTCTGAGCAATCTCCAAAGCTTGCTTCGATTCCTCAAGCGATCCTCCGGTCACCTAAAACATTTCTCGATTAGATAGACAAGAGAACTTCTCTCCGCCTACAATGATTCGATCGACACCAGCGTTCCAAGCTCGCGACAAAACCATTGGCAAGTCAGCTGGGTGATATTGCTTCCCATTGTACATCCCTTTAAACATATCATCTACGAGAGAAAACGAGGTCACTCTTCTCTCGGATTTTCACTAGCAAGTACCTGAGAGATTGGCGCCAATGTCTGCATTGTAGCTAGATCCAAGGCTGAGATACTAGGATTTCGACAGCAAATCCAATGTCTTACCGATGAATCGCAAGCGCTGCGCCATCGCCAGCCTCGCTGCGTCCCAACTAGTCTAGGGCTTTGAGCATAGAAACTTCTTTAACGTTTAAAAATCTTTGCTCTTCGTCAAGAGTTTGTAAAGCGGCAGTTCGTTCTAATCTCTCCATCCGGGAAAGTGAGAGGAGCGATGCTCCCCAGTCTCACCATGGACGCCGCAAAGTTCCCAAAGAAGAGATTTTCATCGCTGCTCAAGTCTTGGACTGCCTGTGCCGACGAGCCACCGCCGGAGAAGAGGATTTGATCCGAGTGGAGCACTCCGCGGCCTTGCAGCAAATTCTGGTAGTAGGAGTTGTCGAATGCCTGCGGAGATCTCACGTCGAGGCGGGAGAGAGTCCCCGGATTGCCACCCGGTGGACACAAGCGCTGGAGCGAGGCCAGAAAATCGGGATCGCCGACGGAGTCGGGCTGTCCGGTGCCACTTTGGTTGTAGAGACGTGGAGTCAGGGTGCCGCAGCGAGCAGCTCCAATAGTATGAGCACCTAGAAACGAGAAAAATCCATTTTTTTGCGTGGGAGAATCGAAGTTGGCTGGCAGTACCTGAAAGAACTATCATGTTCGATGCTGAGAGACCCACTGCTTGAAATGCCGAGACCAACGCTGGAACGTCCGACGCGGGCGATGGAATGAAGCGATTGGCATCGGCTTGGCTAGCTCGAAAACTATCTCGGCGGCCCAGAAGAACATCCCACGATGGTCCAGCGGACTGAAAGAACAAAGTTGATCGATAGCGACTACGTTCGTATGAACTTTACCACAGTGACGGAGTCCCTGGCAGCGAGAGCTAGAATGTCAGCGCACGAGACAATGCCTGGACACTGATTCTCGAGCTCCGACTTGATATCGTCGATAACATCGAAGCCTCTCGCCGAGTTGAGGTTTGGACCGGCTGTCTTCTCTCCAGTGAAGGTGGAAGTGTCGTCCAGGAGAATCGAAGCATCGCAGCCCTGCACATGAGCAACTGAGATGAGAACAGTGACTTAACCCGTGCCGAGTTTCAAGTGTGGAACTCGTGATCCAACGTTGACAAAGCAGTCGTGAAAGTGTAGGCGCAGTAATGATGCTGCGAGGCGCTGCTCTCTCGAAAACGCTCGATCCACGCCTTGCCTCACGATGGAGAAGACCTGCGGACAACTTTGATCGTAGAAGCTGGTGGTGAGCTGAGAATCAACCAAAGAGAAAACAAGAGATAGCAGTAGAGCCACCACAAGGCAGACAAACTCCATGATCTTGGCCTAGAAGTCTCGAACACAAATCGATCGCTTATAAAGCTTGCGCCGCTCAAACGTGTGGCATGGATTGGATCACGAAAAGCGAGAAAGAACATCGCGGAAGACGGCTCGACAAGGAAAGACGATCGAAAGGAACGCGAGAGATGAAAAAAGAAGGCGAACTTTGACACGATCTATCGATTTATTACAAAGCTGGCGCCAGTAGCTAAGTCACGAGCAAGCCAAGAAGAAAAGAAGAAAAAAAAGAGGACGAGAGCTTTTGTCGGCACGATAGATCAAAGAGACGAATTCCTCAAGAGAAAGAAAAGAGAGAGAGCTCACAACTCACACGAATCAATCAATCCCATCCCACCTATTTGATTCGCTCTTTGCCGCTGCTTTTAGCATTTGAATCCCGGGGGAGCTTTCATCTTGCACGTCTTGACGTAGTTCTTCACCGTCTGCTCGCTGGAAGCCCCCGTCGCGGACACGATCAAGCGGCACAAGCACTCGAGCGCCATACCGCGCACGGCGACGCAGCATTGCGAGCTCGGCGTGCTCATCACCGTGCCGCCCTTGACACAGGGCAGTGACTTGTAGAGAAAATCGGACTCTTCGCAGGACGAGGCCAGAGCTCCCACATTATGGGACGCGATCGGCGGCGCCGCCGCGAGGAGCGCAAGGATCACTGCCACTGCCACTGCCACTCCAAGAGCGTTGCCCATCTTGCCCTAAAATAAATCCAACTGACACGTTTCTCACACGTGGCGCTCAAACGGGCGGCCCCGATCGAGCGTGGCGGATCCGGCGACTGGGACGACGAGATGTACGAACGTACGGCAAGGGCAATTCGAGAAAGGAAAATTAAAAAGCCTTCTTCGTTCGTCGGGGTAGCGCCTTGTTCTTCGATCGATCGCGCGCTCCATCCATGGCGACGACGGGGATGAATCACATGCAGGCCAAGCTTGTAAGTAGGATTGCTGTCGCGAATTCGATCCCTCCCGCGGAGGCGCCCTGGATCCATCGCGCTCTAGATTAGGGTTTCCACTGTTGGTCGTGCGCTGAGATTTTTCCATGGCGCTTCCAGGTGCTGCTAGGGGACATGGGAGCTGGGAAATCCAGCCTCGTTCTCAGATTTGTCAAGGGCCAGTTCTTCGATTACCAGGTGTGGAAAAGTGGATGTGAAATGGGTGATTTTATCGTGGTTTTTACGGCAGGAGTCGACGATTGGAGCGGCATTCTTGACACAGACGTTGGCCGTGAACGAGACGACTGTCAAGTTTGAGATTTGGGACACGGCGGGTCAAGAACGCTACCATAGCTTAGCTCCAATGTACTACCGCGGTGCTGCCGCGGCCATTATTGTTTATGACATCACAAACGCGGTAAGCTTGCGTTGTAGCTAACTTCCATTCTCTTCCTCGTTGCTGATGAAACTTTGCTTTCTTGCCACCAGGAGTCCTTTGCGAGGGCCAAAAAATGGGTCCAGGAACTTCAGAGGCAAGGTGAAAACGATCGACACGTATCTCTTTCTTTCTCTCGTGCTTATCTCGTTGGTGGTTTTCAGGAAATGCCAACCTCGTCATGGCTCTTGCCGGAAACAAAGCCGATTTGGCAGCAAAGCGTAAGATCGAGACGCAGGTAACGCGGCGTTTACTTATAACCGCAATTGACAATCTCGGTCGTGTCGTACAGGAGGGACAATCCTACGCGGATGAAAACGGGCTCTTCTTCATGGAAACCTCTGCAAAGACTGCCGAGAACGTCAACGAGCTCTTCTACGAGATTGGTAAGTAAGCTGTTTGCTTTCAAAGCTTGCATCGATCGCTGTTTGCTTTCAAAGCTTCCGTCCCGCCTAACGCGTTGGTTCCTCTTCTCTCTCTCTTTTGCAGCCAGGAAATTGCCAAAAGCACAGCCGGCTCAACAAAACACTGGAATGGTTCTCACCGACAGACCGATAGAGACTAAAAAATCCGCTTGCTGCAACTAGAAATCATCGGAAATCTTATATATTTGTGTCCATTTGGTGGTCTCTGTATTGCACTCCCTGCACTGTAAATAAAAGGAAGACAGGAGGAAACAATGGTGAAGTGCTTCATCCCAGTGATCCTTCCCTCTGGCCTATAAAATGGAAGCGTGCGTACCTTTCTACCTGGTTCTAGTGTCCGAAATAATGGCCGACCCAAAACCATTTGCTGTCGACTTGAAGCCGTTCACCCAGTTCGTGTTGTCCGAGTGGGTGCCGTCGGCCTGGTCGTCTCTAAGCCTAACGAGCGATGGTACAATTCCCTGACAATACCTTTGCCACAAGGTACGGTAGGCCGCTTCCAAGCCTTGGACGAAGCTCGGGCCATTGCAAAGTTGGGACTTGAGCATCCTGTCTCGGAGTCCAGTCCTCAATGCCGAGAGCTTTGAAACGTCCGAAGCTAAGTCCACAGCTTTCTTCACGTACTCGTCTTCCGTCCGGGCGATTAGATTACACAAGCCTGCAGCAAGACAAGACCAGCCAGAGTCAAGAGTGAAGAGAATGGCAGCTTTGTTATGCACTTACCGACTTGGCTCAGTAACGTAACACCCACATTGTTTGCATGGACCTTGCCTGCCATTGTAACGCACGGTATCCCCATGTAGAGCGATTCGCAGGTGGTCGTGGTACCCGCGTATGGAAATGTATCGAGGCTGTAGATAGAACAGTGAGTTCGAGTGATGCAAGGGATATGAACTTGGATACCTGATATCCATGAACGAATACGCCTGCATGTGGTCGTGGTTTAACAGAATGAGAGGCAATAGATCAAGCCGCATCGGCTGCACGCCCAGCTCCTCGAATTTGGCAAGAAACTTGTCCCTTATTCCGTCACAACAGAATGGCTTGCACTTGACAACTAGTCTGGCTGTCGGAACGGCACAGAGTATCCTGGCCCAAACACGAACAACCCGGGGAGTTATCTGCTTAGACGAGGACAGTTTAGCACGGAATGACGAGGAGTCCGAAGCTCAGTTACCTTCGCTAGATTATTAAAGCTTCCGAAAGTCACAAAGCCGTTTGTCAAAGCCGGGGCTTGAACGATTGGGCCTGCTTCGGCAGAAGGTGTGTAGCATAAAAAGCATCCCGGCAGCCTAACAAGTTCCTCTACGTGCCTGCGAATCTCTCACGGTTTAGCGCATTTGAGATTTGCGAAGGAACTTACCTTTGTCTGGTATCTGGCGGATCAGCCAATGAATCTGTAAATCTGTAATCAATTGTGGCGAGCCCAGTTGTGTTTGGATATCCTATCCAGGTGGCCTGTGCACAGGAGTTAGCAGTTTTCTTGTCTACGAAGCGACACGCTTACCTGAAGAGGAGCCGGACGACACGCCATAACCCCGAGCTTATTATTTGCTGTATGCCCAGTAAGTTCTACCAAGATATCCACGTTATCTTCTCTGACAAGAGCTGCTACTTTCTTCTCGTCGATTCCATAAACTTCCTTCCACATACCACCGTTTTTCAACACTGCGTCCTTAAAGCGTTGTGTTTTAGCGTCTGCCTGGGAACATTGCGAATGTTAGCACTGGAGTATCAAATGATGCTTCAAAATTACCTTGACGACTGCAGAATAGACGACAACCCGGTAGTTACTATAGTCATGGTGCATAAGCGGGGCTTCTATAAAATAGGAGACAGAATGAGTGAAGTAATCGGGTGAGATGTATCCTATGGTTAGTGGTCTGTCAGGTTCCTTGGAATTGCTCCAAGTTGTATATGGAGAATATAGACGCACAAACCGCTTGCCCCAGTCCCTGGAAAACATCAAAACGTGAAGGGACAAAATGTTCACGAAAGAACCTCAAGCAATCACCTTACTCTACCTGTGAGCATGGTATAATTTATCTTCATCCTCATATATGTAATTCATTGCCAATAAGCGGTTCTAAACGGACATAGCAATTCCGTGTTAGTTGCAGCTTGTATAAAAAGTGATTGTGCAGACCTGCCCGGCGTTCCGAGAGTCCGAGTCTATACGCAAGCAACGTTCGTAAGCCTCAATTGCAAGATAAATATTTCCGGCATCTCGATGCAACACACCTGCACGAACACTTATTCTAGAAAAAAATTGTAAGCATTTAAATCAGCGCACCGAGATTGTTATAAGCCTCTGCATAAGAAGGGTTTGCGAGGATCGCCTTTTCGATCATTGCCGACGCAGAGTCCATCTTTCCCTGAAACAGAGCACGTGAAACGACCTCCGGCGTCTGAAAGCCAAAATCAAGTACCTGGACGGTATACACGACGCCAAGGTTGTTGAGAGACTGGGAAAAGTCGGGTTTTATTGTAAGAGCCATCTGCATGCACACGATTGTTTCAGCAGTTGCTTGTACAGAAAAAACACGAAGAACCTGATAACATTCGACGGCTCTGTCCAAATTGTCCCTGTCCTTGTAAATGACTCCTAAGTTATTACATGCTTCCGCACACTGAGGGTTGAAATGCAATGCCAGTTCGTACATCACGACTGCCTACACGCGCCATACGTTAGCGTGATTGAAACAGAAACTACGCACGCTGGATTACCATGTCGAATTTCAGCATTTCCCCGTACGCAACACCGAGGTTGTACATCGCGTCGGCATAGTGCCAGTTATAGAGCAAGGCCTTTTTGTAATAAGCAACGCCTTGATGGATGTTTCCCTCAAGCTTCACCTGATGTGGTCACCACGTTTGACTTTCTGAAAACAACTGGAAGTTTACCTTAGTGCCAAGATCTGTCAGCGCGATCGCCATATTGTTCTTTGCGATTTCAAAATTTGGAGAGACAGCCAAGCACCTACACACAAACACGTGGAAAGCTATATCAGCGAACTGTAGAAGCTTTTCAAAAGCAACACCTCTCGTAGCAAGCGATTGCCGCATCTAAATCTCCCCGGTTCTTATAGATGACGCCCATGTTGCAGTATGCTTCGGCATACATAGGCCTGTGCGCCGCGGCCTTCTCGTAACAGTTCAAAGCTGTGTCATACTGGAGCATCTCCGAGTAAACGACACCCAGGTTGTAAAACGCCGGCTGCATGACACGAGAATCGTCGCTTGCTTAGTTCCACACGGAAAAGGATGGACGAGGATTTACCGCGTACGTAGCATCCGCTCGAAGCGCCTCAAAGTATTTTTGCATACCATCGTGGACGTTCCCAGACAACTTCAAGCTGGTGCCAATGTCAGTCAAGACAACCGCGAGGCTTTCCAAGGCTGGTTTGTACTTTGGGTCTGCCTGGAGCGCTTTTTGATAAGCCTGCGAAGATACAAGAGAGAAAATCCATCTAGTTTGCGAGCAAAACGAGCAAAGGATACACTCACCTCGGATGCTTCGAGCAGATGGCCCTCTTCCTTGTAGAGAATGCCGCATTGCGTTAGGGCTCGAGCATTGGAAGGATCGAGCTTGAGCGCCGACGCGAAGCATTCCAAGGCCTGGCGCGCATTACCTTGCATCTGGAGGCAAACGCCCTTGCTGACCAGCGCCTGGACGCAGCTCGGCTCCGCCTCGAGCACGCTCTTGTACAGCAGCTGGGCATCCGCGAACTTGCTCCTCGACAGCAATATTTCGGCATAGGCAAGGGAATCCTTAGCTGGAGCTGCCGCTGCCGCCGCCGCTGCTGCTGGAATCCTAGCACTTGGAGCGTCGTCCTCATCGATCGCGGGCGCTGGAGGCTGTCGTCGCTTACTCTGCTGATGATCCAAGGCGCTGGACGAAGAATCCCTATCTCGAATGAGACCTATGACCGCGGCGCCCGAGGAGGAAGAGGAGGAGCACGAGGAAGAAGCGCTAGGGCTGGAAGAAGCTCCTGCTAGTGCGGAAGAATGAGAAGGCGGCATGGCCATAGCCTTGCCTTGCCCGCCCATTAGAGCAAAGTAGCCTATTCCATGTTACTATACACATAACACGCGGAATCAAATAAACGATACTTATAGAAGATTCGCCCAAATGCCCAGCTCCGGCATTCTCCCAAGGGCTAGGGTTCTTGGATAGGATCGCTCTTGGAGCCGTGCAATGGCGGCAAGGGCAAGAATCGCGGCCACCGCCTTCTTCCTCAGGTAGAATCAATCGCCAGGGCCATGAAGAAGCTCGGATTCTTGGCGGAGACGCTCTGCTCGCAGCAATTCGTCAAGCTCGTCCTCGCCGCGGCTTTGCTCGCCTCCATCTTCCTCTACATCGGATCTCTCGTCGGCGATGACAGCAGCAGCAGCGGCGCCGTCCAGCTCAGGCGGCCGCATTCTGGTAAATTTCGCTCTTGCCCGCCATAACTTCTCACTGATTTGATCGATCGCGATGGCAGATGATTTGTCACCCAACACGGTTCGTCTGTCACTTCGATCCCAGCCACTCCAGATCCCTCCCGATGGAGTCAGCCTCTGCCCAAGCAACTTTACCGAGTACATCCCATGCCACGATGCAAACTACATTGCTTCCATCTCCAGCAAGCTCAATTTCTCGAGAAGGGAGCACTTGGAGCGACAATGCCCCCCACCAAACCAGCGTCCTTTCTGCCTTGTTCCTCCACCAAAGTCCTACAAGCTTCCCATCCGGTGGCCCCAGAGCCGAGACTATGTGTGGAGGAGCAACGTAAACCATACCCGGCTAGCCGAAGTGAAAGGTGGCCAGAACTGGGTCCACGTTAAAGGCTCCACGATGTGGTTTCCGGGAGGAGGGACGCATTTCAAGCATGGAGCTCCCGAGTACATCCAGAGGTAACACTTCTTTCCTTCTCTCTTTTGATCCACTGATCCATCAACTTCGTGTAGACAGGCTAGGAAACATGACCACGGATTGGAAAGGAGATTTACAGACTGCTGGAGTGGCTCGAGTTTTGGACGTTGGCTGCGGAGTTGCAAGCTTTGCAGCTTATCTCTTCAACCTCGACATCCAGACCATGTCGTTTGCGCCGCTTGACTCTCACGAGAATCAGATCCAGTTCGCTCTGGAACGAGGAATACCGGCTCTTGTTGCGGCGCTTGGAACCAAGCGCTTGCCGTATCCTTCCAGATCCTTCGATGCTGTTCACTGTTCCCGCTGTCGCGTCGATTGGCACGAAGATGGTAAGCATTAGTTGGAATCTCGTGCATGATATAAAAATGTTCTTTTCCGTGAATCTGCAGGAGGTATTTTGCTCAGGGAAATGGACCGGATTTTAAGACCTGGTGGCTTCTTCATCTATTCTGCACCTCCAGCTTATCGCAAAGACAAGGATTTCCCTGAAGTTTGGAACATCCTGACCAACATTACAGAATCTCTTTGCTGGAAGCTGATCGCACGGCACGTCCAGACTGCGGTTTGGAGGAAGACCGCCGACAGGTCCTGTCAGCTCGCCAAGTCCAAGCTGTGCGCTAACCAAAGCAAGGAGTCTCTAGACAACTCGTGGAACAAGCCACTGGACGACTGCATTGCCTTGTCTGAGGACAATGATGCCAATTTCGTCCAACTTCCTTCATGGCCGGAACGGCTTACAACTTACTCGAACCAGCTCGGTAACTTTGTTATATACTCCAGTATGTGGTAACGGGATTTCTTTTGCACAGGGATCAGCTCATCTTCTTTCAAAGAAGACACATCTCTCTGGGAAGGCAAAGTTGGAGACTATTGGAAGCTGCTTAATGTATCCGAAAATTCCATTCGGAACGTTATGGATATGAATGCTGGATACGGAGGCTTTGCTGCTGCCTTGTTACTACAGAACAAGCCCGTGTGGATCATGAACGTGGTTCCATCGGAATCTACCAACACTCTCAACGTTGTCTATGGTCGAGGCCTCGTAGGCACCTTGCATAGCTGGTACGTAGGCTTGCTCGTATTCACTTGGCTTTCTTCTCATTTCTTGCATCCACAGGTGCGAAAGCTTTTCGAGCTACCCGAGGAGCTACGACTTGTTGCACGCATATCGCGTGATGTCCCTCTATCCAGGGAGAAAAGGGTGCCAGATCGAAGATATAATGCTGGAAATGGATCGGCTGCTGAGACCGAATGTAAGTTTTCTCATTTGACTTCTAGGAGTTGATTCTAGCAACTACGACGCAGGCTCTTGCGATCTTTCAAGATTCCTCACGTGCGGTGCAGCGCATACTGGAGTTGGCACCAAGGTTCCTGTGGGTTGCCAGAGTCCATCGCATTCTTGAAAAAGACGAGCAGCTTCTTATATGCTCTAAGAAGTTCTGGATCGTCGACGTGTAAGGTAGAGTATGGTGATGATTAGTCTTTAGTCTTCGAAGTTTTCCAGACAATGCACTGTGGCGACAGTAACAACAGGGTTGTCAGTATTCTCAGGCAGACACAACGATTTCGTTTAGGAGCTATTGTAGTCCAGCAAAGGTCCTAAGCGAGAGGCATGTGGTTAGTTTGTGCCAACATGATTCTCCAGGTATCCTACACCGACCAAAGCCAGCTTGCGCGAGGTAAAAGTTCGTTTTCGTTATTTCTTTTTACTCTGCTTTGTGCTACTTATGAGCTACTGCTGCAGGATATCCACGCGAAGATCATGTCAAGAGGCTGAGACTTTGGAACTCACTCGGAGTTGGAGTTTTTTGTCATCTCCAAGAGCTGTGCAGACATTTCCGGAGCCGGATTGGTGAAATTTCACTAGGAGGACATAGAAAATCATTTAAACATATATTAAGTTGACGAAATCTCTATCAAGTATTAAAATGCCTATTCAGCAATTAAACAATGGCTTGATACAAATTCTTCCTTTGTATTCGTTGTCTGATGTCGATGTAGTATAGTGGTGAGTATTTCCGCCTGTCACGCGGACGACCCGGGTTCGATCCCCGGCAACGGCGAGATTGCTTATAATTATAAACTTTATTTGATCAATTGATCAATTGAATTAATAAATAATAACAAAACTACTATTAAGCAAACTAAACATATTTATTTAAGGTATTCCTATGCATGCATTTGCTGAAAGGGACAACGCAATCCTCCATCGTAGTATGGTCCAATCTTGCCGGATTTCAGCACTCCCAGCTCCGCCAGCTTGTATCCCTTCTCAAATGCTGGTGGCCGATACACATTCACGTTGAGCTGCCGGTACTCTTCCGGATTGGCAGCGGGATTGGGACACCAGTCCACCTCAATGCTGCCCTTCGCATCCTCCACACGTCTGGGAGGCATAAATGCGGACACGCAGCTCCCGGCCAGCAGCTTGAACGCACCCAAGATGATCCACTCCACGATCACGGGGGGCTTTTCCAATCCAACAGCGCTCCTGATTGTGGGATCGATGAGCGCGCAGATCCCAGTCTCTACCAGCGGCTGCACGGGCTGAGGAAACGCGTCCAGCACCAGATGCTTGAGATCCTGGACGATGCTCTTGTTCTTGTCCGTGAAGATGGCGTTCTTGGCCTCGTACTCGCAAATGTAGTCTCGCATCTCGGAAATGCTGTCTGGGATGTTTGTGATGCCCATCCTCACGCCCACGTCGTGCCACACAACATACGCGGCCTCCTTCTCGTTGTCGGTCCACTTGCGGAATCCAAACTTCTCGGAGAAATCAATGGGACTGATCACGTTGAGGCAGAGGACGTAGGCGAATTGGTCGTTTGGGATCTTGAATTTGTTGTGGATTCCATTCAATCTCCTCACCGCGTACGAGCCGCGATCGCTGTCGACGTGGTGGTGGATCATCTCGCTCACCAGAATGTTGGTCTCGGCGGCGCGCTTCTGGGGATCCTTGAGGCCGTACTTGGTCTTGAAGAGCAGATTTGTGATCCCGGGGATGCCCAGCGTGCGGATGGTGCCAAACTCGAGCGCCTTTTGTGAGAGGAAGGGGAATTCCACCGAGTACATATACCACAAGATCTTGTGGGCATCTCTCACGGGGTGGAGTGACGCTAGAAATCTCGCTCTCTCTTTTCTCTTGCCAATGCACACCATCTTCCATGCTGCAGCCATCAACACGATCATCAACAAGATTGCAGCCATTTGGAAAGGAAAACTGTTTGATCGGTCCTGAAAACAGCTACTCTTCTGTGGGTTATGAAACAGGGGCAGGAGAAGAGGTATTTATCCTACAGAGATCACATCTCACGTTTTTAATTCCATGGTTCACCGTATCTTATTCCGTGCACGTAACCAGTATGTCCCATAAGTTGCACGTTTTCCATTTGGTCCTACCAAAACGTCTACACATCCTTGTTTACAATGTGCAAGTTAACGACAGATCACTTGCAAGCCTAAGACCACCCGAAAAGAATAACATTGCCTAACCCTTAGCATGCTTATCTACCTGGTTATCTACCTGGTTTGTTTACAGTCCATTTGTGCCCAATGGGGTGCAATCTTGTAGTATCTGGTGAGTATTTCCACCTGTCACCTTGGCTACTGTGCAGTTTTTCCTTGCATCACAAATGTTGAGGCAGATACACATTAATGGGGCAGCGCGAGTGGGACTGCCCTTGGCATCCTCCACATTTCTACCATGAACTGATTCCACTCCACAATCACCCAGGGCTTTTCCAATGGGATCGCCACCATTGGGTCTCTGGAGCCAATCCCCGAGCAAAACAATTGCCAAACTTTTTCTTTCTCTGTGTTTGAATCTATTATCTGGAAGGTCTCCAGCCCATATGTTCGGCAGTCAGTTCTTTGTTTGATTGTCCACTAATAATGAATTATTATTTACTCTACTGGTTTCATAACGGTCTAGAGAGAGAGTAGCCTCAGCCATGTGTAGCCTGGGCATCTTCCACGTCCACGTCCTTGACCTCCTGTTTGCGGACCGGGCATCGCCGGTCTGCCCAGGCCGTCACCACGCTCCGATTACGCTATGGAGATTGTGCATCTCCAGTCAGTATCTCGAAGCGTTTGCAGAGTTCGTTTCCCGAGTGGGTTGTAGACTGGAGGCCCGATTGTTCGAGTGATGTTTACATTGGCGAGATAGTATTGGAATTTTGTCTTGCGATCTGCGCCACGTAGCCAGCTTTTGAATGCCAGGCTGATCCAGCTATCGGGGACAGTGGTAACTGGTTGCTGGAGGAGAGTGTCCAGATCGACTTTAAGTTTCTTTGTCCGTCGCCTACAGTCATACCACCAGCCCGTGTTGTGACTGTCTGCGAGCAACTGGGAATCTTGAATTGCCACACACACACAGTGTCTCTGCGGGCGGTTAGGAGGAATTGGAGTGTGTCTCTCCACGCCAGGATTTCTGTTGGCATGGGAATTGGTTACAGCGCCCGAATTCCGGGCACCAATACAGGAGGATCAGGGGTGCTGTAATGTGTGCATCGCACATCTGTCGCATCCCATCGATATATGTTCGCGTTTCGCAGACTTGCCAAAAGTTGACGGTGTGCTCGTTGAGCAGCAGCAAGCTTGGTGTGCACTTCTACCTTCTAAGGACGTTGCTGATGCAGGGTGATGCTTGTACTGTGTTGCTCTTGTGGCATCATGGCCTGAATATAACAGGGGGGGGTCCCTTCCCGAAAGCCAGCAGCTCTGTAGCTCTGTGTCTTACTGAGAGCTGTGTTCGTGCGCAGAATCTCGCGAGCGCATCACCCTGAACCACAATAAATAGAGTGTACTTGTGACCCACAAATTGCATAGACCACATGTTGTAAACGTACAATACAGGGACTATAGATTTTTTTATTGATGTTAAATGAGTGGCTGAAAGAATGCACAGATCAAACAGCGTGCACGTTAGTGCTACATGAATAAAAAACGTGAAATGTGATCTCTATTGGATCACTGGTATAAATACCCCTTCTCTTGCCCATGTTTTCACCAACCTAGTTCTTTCTTTTGCACGCCCAGATTTTAGATCAAACAGTTTTCACAACGCAACCATTTCAGAATGGCTGCAATCTTGTTGATGATCGTGTTGATGGCTGCAGCATGGAAGATGGTGTGCATTGGCAAGAGAAAAGAGAGAGCGAGATTTCTAGCGTCACTCCACCCCGTGAGAGATGCCCACAAGATCTTGTGGTATATGTACTCGGTGGAATTCCCCTTCCTCTCACAAAAGGCGCTCGAGTTTGGCACCATCCGCACGCTGGGCATCCCCGGGATCACAAATCTGCTCTTCAAGACCAAGTACGGCCTCAAGGATCCCGAGAAGCGCGCCGCCGAGACCAACATTCTGGTGAGCGAGATGATCCACCACCACGTCGACAGCGATCGCGGCTCGTACGCGGTGAGGAGATTGAATGGAATCCACAACAAATTCAAGATCCCAAACGACCAATTCGCCTACGTCCTCTGCCTCAACGTGATCAGTCCCATTGATTTCTCCGAGAAGTTTGGATTCCGCAAGTGGACCGACAACGAGAAGGAGGCCGCGTATGTTGTGTGGCACGACGTGGGCGTGAGGATGGGCATCACAAACATCCCAGACAGCATTTCCGAGATGCGAGACTACATTTGCGAGTACGAGGCCAAGAACGCCATCTTCACGGACAAGAACAAGAGCATCGTCCAGGATCTCAAGCATCTGGTGCTGGACGCGTTTCCTCAGCCCGTGCAGCCGCTGGTAGAGACTGGGATCTGCGCGCTCATCGATCCCACAATCAGGAGCGCTGTTGGATTGGAAAAGCCCCCCGTGATCGTGGAGTGGATCGTCTTGGGTGCGTTCAAGCTGCTGGCCGGGAGCTGCGTGTCCGCATTTATGCCTCCCAGACGTGTGGAGGATGCGAAGGGCAGCATTGAGGTGGACTGGTGTCCTAATCCCGCTGCCAATCCGGAAGAGTACCGGCAGCTCAACGTGAATGTGTATCGGCCACCAGCATTTGAGAAGGGATACAAGCTGGCGGAGCTGGGAGTGCTGAAATCCGGCAAGATTGGACCATACTACGATGGGGGATTACGTTGTCCCTTTCAGCAAATGCATGCATAGAAATACCTTTAATAAATTGTTATGGTTTTGTTATTACTTATTAATCCAATTGATTAATCTCGCCGTTGCCGGGGATCGAACCCAGGTCGTCCGCGTGACAGGCGGAAATACTCACCAGTATACTACAACGACATCAGACAACTAATAGAACTTAATTGCGCTCCTCGGACCGTTGGTTCGCGGAAGGAACCCGGACGGCATGTCTGCGTTGAGCGGTTGCGATGGTCTCGGGGCCCTTTGGATCCAACGACCAGTACCTGCTCTCCATCCGACGCACGAGTGTGTGCCACGCACGCGGGCCCCCTCTGGACGGCGTGGATTGCCGGACGCTTGACAAGCAGCTCAATGTGGTGCATGGTTTTTGGGAGAAACGGGACAGTGTGGTGAGGAGCCTCTTTCTCCTCTTTCTCCTCTCTCCTCTCCTCTCCTCCTCCATCGCATTAGGGATTGCGCTATCCCTTCCGCCGGGGCGCTGGCGCCATGAATCGCAGGCGCGTGGCTCCAGATTTTGGATACAATGCAGGGGTGCGCCGCGAATCCCATCCAGATTTGGGCAAGGCAATGCGGTGGATGATCTTCAAGGCGATCGATCTAGCTCCATTGGGAGCGGCGGCGAGGATTTGAAGCATCTGGATCGCGTATTATGCCAGCATCGAGCTCCGGCGCCGCGAAATATCACTGTGGATAGGCAGAGTAGCTCAGGATAGGGATTTCGGGCATCCGGCATCATGCCTCCCAGTAGAAGAAGCTCATCGGCGTCCCTCCTCCAGCAGCGCGGCAAGGGAGGCACAAAGCCTACCGCCATCACAAACTGGATTCCCTGCCAGGCTGCAGTAACATTCACCACAAATAAGATGAAAAACATGCTGGAACAGACGCTTACGAAAGAGTGAACACGCCACTCCCGGTGTTCAGGTTTGTGATCTTATTGTTATCCAGCTGGACATTAACAAGGGATGAAATCAATTGCTGAACAGACATTTTAATACTTGATAGAGATTTCGTCAGTTGAATATATGTTTAAATGATTTCTATGTCCTCCTAAAGTGAATTTCATGGACTGTCGGCTCAGGAAACGTCTGCACAGCTCTTGGGCATGACAAAAACTCCACCTCCGAGTGAGTTCCAAAGTCTTGGCCTCTTACATGACCTTCGCATAGATATCCTGCAGCAGTAGCTCAAGTAGCACAAAGCAGAGAAAACGAAAACGAACTTTTACCTCGTGCAAGCTGGCTTTGATCGGTGTAGGAGCTATGACCACACCTGGAGATTCATGTTGGCACAAACTAACCAAGATATGCATGGTGCCAAACTCGAGCGTCTTTTGTGAGAGGAAGGGGAATTCCACCCAGTACATATACCACAAGATCTTGTGGGCATCTCTCACGGGGTGGAGTGACGCTAGAAATCTCGCTCTATCTTTTCTCTTGCCAATGCACACCATCTTCCAGCCATCATGAGCAACACGGTCATCAACAAGATTGCAGCCATTTGGAAATGAAAACTGTTTGATCGGTCCTGAAAACAGCTTTTGTTTTCTACACTCCTCTGTGGGTTATGAAACAGGGGCAGGAGAAGAGGTAGTTATCCTACAGAGATCACATCTCACATTTTTAATTCCATGGTTCACCGTATCTTATTCCGTGCACGTAACCAGTATGTCCCATAAGTTGCACGTTTTCCATTTGGTCCTACCAAAACGTCTACACATCCTTGTTTACAATGTGCAAGTTAACGACAGATCACTTGCAAGCCTAAGACCACCCGAAAAGAATAACATTGCCTAACCCTTAGCATGCTTATCTACCTGGTTTGTTTACAGTCCATTTGTGCCCAATGGGGTGCAATCTTGTAGTATCTGGTGAGTATTTCCACCTGTCACCCTGGCTGCTGTGCAGTTTTTCCTTGCATCACAAATGTTGAATGGCAGATACACATTAATGGGGCAGCGCGAGTGGGACTGCCCTTGGCATCCTCCACATTTCTACCATGAACTGATTCCACTCCACAATCACCCAGGGCTTTTCCAATGGGATCGCCACCATTGGGTCTCTGGAGCCAATCCCCGAGCAAAACAATTGCCAAACTTTTTCTTTCTCTGTGTTTGAATCTATTATCTGGAAGGTCTCCAGCCCATATGTTCGGCAGTCAGTTCTTTGTTTTACAGGCATTCATGACAAATGGATTGTCTCACAAATTCATGACTCACTAATAATGAACTGTTGTGATTTTCTCAGAAGTGCCAAATATCCCTGGCTTGCCCTCTGTGACGCCACACAGCTTGGACTAATCGACAACCATGGACGAGGAGGAGAAGCAATCCATGGAGCTCTTGTGAGAGGCATTTCCAAATGCTCCTGCCTGGGATCTCGAGCAAGAACAGCAAGGACAGTGCCAGGTCAAAAAGGCCCTCCCCACTCAGACTTTCTTAGATAAAATGGTGATCATTCTGGCTCATGCCAGGGAGCAGCTGTGTCTTGTAGAGAAGTGCAAGGCTGTGAGCTGACTTGCAATTGCAAGCTGTGGAGATCATGCCTAAGAGCAAGGCCTAAGAACAGAAAAATTAGAGGATGGCCTTTTTAGTTTCATATATCAAGAAAGAAATGATAAAAGATTCTATTGTATCTTTTATCTGTTCTTTACTTTTTAAAAAACCTTGATCTAAAGTCATTCATTGACTTTACTTGATTTAAACCAAATGATTTTGGCTTTGGTTCTAAGTTATGTTTTACAAACTTTAGTTAAGGTGGTGGGAAGTTAGGATGTTCTAATCAAGACATCACTTTCTTCAAGTTCATTTCTCTTTTTTCTTCTCATTTTATTGTTTTTTCATATAGTCTTTTCCATTAGAATCAACCACTTAAGGACTTCACATACACCTTAATTGTGAATCTCTCTAAAAATAAATATTGAAGCTAACATTCCTCTAAAGTAGGGAAAAGGGGTTCCTTGACTTGGTGGCCCATGTAGGTTTCGAACCTACATGGGCCACCAGGTCGAGGAACAAAGTCCTCCTTGCGCCTTTGGAAGGGTCGCACTGGGGTTTCAAATGTATAGTAGGGATAGTGGGTAGATTAGTTATAATTGACTAACTTGAAGCATAGTTTACCTCCCACTTGCATGTTTGTTTTTATTTTGCATTTGGTTTAGGTAATCTCTATACCATGTTAGTTAGTGGAATACGCATATCTTGGCATTAGGCCATCGATATATTGAAATAGGGTAAGACTCTATTTGGGTCTATTTTGCTTGCTGGTTATGGCATTAGGATGTTAAAAGTTCTAAGATTGTTCCCATGTCATTCCATACTTCTATCCTTTTGCTCTTTGAGTTGAATGCTCACAAGTCACTTTATGCTTTGGTTCCTTTGCTCTTTCGCTACAAGCTTGGGAGTTTAGCTCTGTTCTTTTAATCATTGGCCCAAGGCCTTGAAACTTGGGTTCTGCTCTACTGTCTTTAGACACGTGGCATGTGACACATGGCATATAGAATGTTTAAGTTCTACTTTATGGTTATGCTATGGTAGATCACCATAAAATAAAGGGTGAAAACCATATGCACTAGAGTGCATCACAACAAGTTGAAATCGCTTATTATAATATAGAACCATAATAGATAATCTACCAAGTGCCAACAAAATCTAATATAAGGTGTTTAGGGATGCTTTTGAACGGTAAATATTAAACTTTGATTTATGGTAATAAGTTTGCTTTTGTTCCAGCCCCATGAACAAAAGTAAGTAGGATTTTCGAGATGGTGTTGGTTGTATTGCTGCAACACCAATGTCAACCATATAAAGTAGCTTAAAGACACTGTAGTGATTAAACCTGATGCAATACTTAAAGAATTATCAGTTGTTAATAGGGTTATATTCACCTCAAATGAGATTGAAAACCTTGAGAAATTTGGTTTAAATCTTGAGAGGAGAGTTGGAGATATGAGTGACAAAATTGAGACTATTCCCATAGAGATGCGTAAGAGGTCAGTAAGAAAAGGTAAGGTAGTTAAATTTATTGGTATTGTCTCCAAGTAGAAGCAAGGTAAACCGTTGCTAATTAAAGTTTAATATTATTATTCTTAATTATCACTAATAAAAATCATGTTTATTCTTTGCTCTAGATGTGTGAGTAGCTCAACTAATGGTCTAGGTGCGTAAATAGTTTTAGGGTTCTAGCTTTCCTGTACTCCTCTTTCTCAACAATTATACTTGAACTTTTGCCTCTACTTTTCAGTATCTTTGCAACTCTCAACACATGTAACTCCTATATAAAGAATCAGAGTAAGGAACCATATAATATTTCTAGCCACTAGAGCTTAGTCTAGAGCTTCAACCATGGACATAGTTATATTAAACTCCATCATTACATTTCATTAAATAATAATATAAATACAGGATAATATAGCACATTCCTTTATATTAAAATTTTATTAATTATTTTTTATTTAAAATGAAAATTTAAACAAATTATATTATCATTTTATAAAATTATTAAAATATTTGTAGTCAAAACTGTTATTTTATTAAAAATATTTTTAAATAAAATTAATTAAAAAAGTAATAAAGTATTACTTTAAAAAAAATAGCATAGTAAATTATCCCATGAGAATCTAAATTATCATCTAAGGGAGGGCATATTGCATCTTAACCCATGCTATATAGACTCTAATAATGATTCAAGATTAGGCACATAAGTATGTACATTCCCTATGTCCCAAAGGGACTAACATAAAAACTACATCTCTCAACTGGGTACTCTATGTGATAATCTTGCATCTCAACCAAATGTAATCTTGAAGTAAAAGAGGTTGTGGTTGTTTTTTTTAGATTATGTTGATATCCAAATGTCCCCCTCCCAAGCCAAATGTAAAACAAAGTTAGGGGGGCACCACTGCCAAGGGATCTTATTGTTGTCCACTCTCCCGAAACATGGGAGCTATTTGTTCCTCCACCCCTCTAGTCACCCATTCGTTTAGGATGGCATAGTGGAGGCATACCATAACAAGAGTAAGTCTCCACCACAAGGTCACCACTATAGAAATTTTCACTTGTTGTTTATCAAAATGGTGGTGATTATACACTTCCTAAAGTGCTTGCACTTCTATCACTATCCAGATAGCTTAGTGCTTGTGGCCTATTGCCTCCCACACCAACATAAAGACTTCAACTCCAATCTTATCCCACTGGACTTGCATACCCCATTTGTATTGTCCTTAATATTAAATATGCCTCTAAGCCAGACTAGTGGCCGAACCTCTTGCTCGTTTGAGCTAATGGAGAACATTCCCCTTTCTAGCTTCAAACTCCGGAACATCCTCTAGTTCATGCACTGTTTTGAGAATTTGTCACCATACTTCTTTTGTCACATTGCATTCCCATAAAACATGCTATAGTATCTTTAGTTCACCACACTCCTTGCACTGTTAGCATGTTTCTTCCTAGAATTGCTATTTAACTGGTAACCCATTGTTTGCCACTAACCAAAAGGTGGCCTTGACCTTCTCTTGCACCAATAGTTTTCAAAAGGTGAGTGTGTTGTCCACCATTTAGTTTGCCTTGACTCCTTGTTTGATCCCCTTCTTCTATAGCTCGGGGATCTCCTTAGAGACCTCCTCCTTGCTTGTCAAGAGACCATCTTATGCTTCCTTGACTTCAAACAAGAAAAAGTGAGAATGTTGTCCCCCTCAAGCATAGCCGTCACTACCAGTTGTTTCAAGGCTTGTCGCACTATTTGGATCCCCCCCTTAACTTCCTCATCTGTCACTAGTGGCATGACCTATTTATCACTTGTCGGTAGCAACATATTGCTTTGCACAACCTAGTAGGGACGATTAACATTTTGTTCTAGAGATACAACAAACCATACCTCCATATTGCCATCCCCCCAGATTGGTGTTAGGGCCATAAATGCCCCTGTCCAGGCTCCAAATCTATTTTTTTTCCCTATCTAATTTTGCATCATATATTCAACATCACAAAGTCCCCAGGTTTGAGACATCATCTTAGCCAAGGCTACCCCTTCTTTGCCTCGGATGCTACAAAGAAGATCCAAAGGAACCTTCCTCCACTATTATAGGTTGAAAACTTGTATATTCCTTGTTTTTTTCACATCCCTCAACACCCCCATCAGTTGCTTGAGAGTTTGAAAGCCACTAACATGTAACTTTTTCCTAGGCTGAGGACTACCAGAATTAGCCTCTATTCTTTAACAATCTTTTCAAAGTGGATAGCAAGACATTCTGTAGGGAAGAGCACTACATGCTATATCTAGCATCTCTCAACTGATTGGAAACTTGCTTCACAGCTTAAAAATCCCTTGGACCAATGTGCCTCTCTTGACCACCTATTTTGGCTCTTCAGCAAAGAGCAAATGCAAATCCTCCATCCACTATCTTATAGTGTTATATTTGAGCTAGATCACAAGTAGACTTTGCCTAAATATGAGCTTCCATGGTTGGTTACTTGGTTAGGAGAATTTTGTAACATAGCACCTTTGCCATGTCACATGGACCAATAATGCTGAGACCTCCCAAAACTTGTGGATTGCCAAATAATTTTTGCCATGATTCTCCCTATGACTAGTGTGCCCTACCATACATATTTACATACCATCATGCATACCTTTTTGGGAGTGTATTCAAGAATAGGCCAGATCTAAAGATGGTACCAAATAGATCAAAGTTATTGGGATAGGGAGGCACAAAAAAATGTTATCCTCTAGAGGCTTTAGATTTGGGCTAATAAAGATGTTATATTAGAAGCTAAAAAAGTTAGAGTAATAACAAGCAATAGCCCTCATGCAATCTCTCAGAGCTTCTTAAAGAAGTTTCTAGCTTCAAAATGAGGTTTTGCTAAATAGTAATCTTCTCAAATACAAGGAGAGTGAAGACATTGACAAGAGTGAAAGAGGTGTAATGAGGACAAAAAGGTAATAATAGACATTGATTGATTTATTTGCAAAGTTGGCACGTGGTTTTCACCCTTTATCTTATAGTGATTTACCATAGGATAACCACGAAGCGGAGCCTAAACCCTCTATGTGCCACATGCCACATGTCCCCAAGGATAGTGGAGTGGAACCCGAGTTTCAGGGCCTTGGGCCACTGAATAAGGAATAGAGCCAAACTCCCAAGCATGCAGCCAAGGAACGAAAGAATTAAAGCATAGAGTGTTCAACCCAAGGAGTGAAGGGACATGAGCATGGAGTGACATTGGAACAGTCCTAGAGCATCTACATCTCAATGCCAGGACCAATACGCAAAATGGAGCTAAACGGAGTTTAGTGCTACTTTAGTATACTAGTGGCCTAATACGACGATATTGGTTCTCCATCAGCTAGCATAATGTGGAACTTGGGTTTAGACCCAAGTCGAATGCAAAACAAAGACAGGCACGCAAGCAAGAGTTAAACTATGCCTCAAATTGGTCAGCTATGCCTGACCTACCCACTATCCTTACTAACATAGTGTGGAATTTGGGTTTGGCCCCAATTGGAATCCAAAACAGGGATGGGCCCCCAAGTTAAATTATCCCCCAAATGGGTTAGTTAGGCTTGCCCTCCCTCCTATAAATAGGAAACCTTAAAACCCCCCCCCCCCCCCCCCCCCCCCCCCCTCTTCTCAAGGAATACATGCTTTGGGCTTTCACCCTTAGCCATCCTTATTATATTAAGAGTTGGTCTCTAGTACTAACTTGAAACTTACTAAATATGAAATGGCACTAGATTGCGAATTTGGATATGAAATGAACACCATTGTGATTGAATAGAACTTACACAAGATGCATGGTAGTGACTAATTTCTCAACTAACTTAGGTGGAAACTGAAAAAGGATCTAGCAATACCAACTTCTTATCATCATGGTAGTAAGGAAAGAATATCTAAAGGACTAGCCAATAAATAACTTTTGATATCTGCAGTCACATTCACAACAATTATGGATGGGCACCTTAAAGTACAATACAACAATTTATGTGTTTTATAACCCAAAAAGCCAAACTTCAAACATACAATTGTCCAAGTATATCAAGAAGCTTAAGGGATATGTAGGTGCATATAGTTTTCACCCTTTATCCTTTGGTGCTTTACCACCTTATCCCTTGGACACATGGGCCAAAGCCAATGGAGCAAAAATTAGTCTTACTGAACAAAGGGATAGAATCAAACTCCTAGTTAAGGAATGAAGGAATTGAAGCACATAATGACTTCTTAACATACAACCCAAGAAGCAGAGGAACAAGAATATGGAGCAACATGAAATTAGTCCTAAAGCATTTATCATCCCAACACTCACAAGGTAAAAGTTTGTTTTCATTATTTCTTTTTACTCTGTTTTGTGCTACTTATGGTCCATGTGAAGATCATGTCAAGAGCCTATAGATATAGTTCAGTCTTCTTAAGACTATACTTCCAAGCCTCAAGTCAAACTCTATATTCCATTGCCATCTTTTATATCTTCCACGAGAGATATCCACTCCAAGATGCAAAGGCATCATAATTTTCAAAGCCCAGCCTATGTTCTTAGTGTGAGAAGATTTGAGAGTACCCTTTGACCACCACTTTGCGTTCTTTCCATATTAATATAGTCTCCCTAAACCTAATGCTTGCAATGAGATTACCAACATTTCGAGGTTGACAAACCTGAATTTTACACCTTCAAGGAACCCCATGGAAATATCATATGTTATTCAGAGTTTATGGGCTTTGAAACCCAGCACCTTATCCCAGTGGTCAACTGTCATGAATTCCATAGTTCACCTGCAAAAGAAGGTACCATTCAAGAATATTATGTACTTACTAATGCAAGTCATAAGTTGTGGCTATAAATGACACTTGTGCATGTTCTTCCACATGACTGCAAGCCCGTGATAAATTCCAAACACCTATATATGTGAGTCCATCTGAACAAAGAAAAACTAAGCAAGTAATTCAGAGCTCCAAAAGTATTACTTCATCTGTGATCTTATGGGGAAGCTTCCATTGCATGGATAACCATAGTTATCTAGCTTTCATACTCGCTCTATTCATGCCTAAAGCATCCAAGTTGCAAAAAAGTCTGTGCTTTTTGGCTCCATAGTAACAGTCTCCCAGATCTGACAATAAGAAAATATATAAAACTTAGCCCCAGATCAAAGAGCACACCAAAGTTCCATTGGAGGTGAGCTCAAAGATCTCAATTGACCATTGCCTGAGCAAAAGAACACTTAGCCACCAGAGGAAAATGAGCCAAAAGGCCATTCAAACAAAGAAAAAAAACTTTGCTTTTGTTCTTGAAAACATAGTCCTTACTTCCAAGTTAAAATTTTGCAGCTTGCAGCTAACAAAAACTTAAAAACTTTCCCAGATGCTTGAAAATTAGAATGGAACCTTGATAGGATGCTATTTTGTTTGTCTCTGCCAAAGGATAACTGTTCTGATGCAACTTGGCCAGCATTCTCATAGGTTTTCTGGACATTTGACCTAGAAAATCCATCTTTGAAGTAGGGAGCTTATCTTGGAAAGTATCAAAGCCACCTTACCAAGACAGTGCTAAAAATGTGGTGGCAGCCAACACAATCCCCAACATGTTTTGCAAGAATTAATGTAGATTCCTTAGCATGGCTGTAGAATAAAACTTCTACGAGACCAGAAGTGTGTAAATAATAATCACCAATTTTCTTAAGAGAATTTATAAACTAGAGTATTAACTGTTTAGGAAAAGACAAGATTATTCTAAATGAATATTATGGGATATTCTACTATTTAATATCTAAGTATATTCTAGGTATTGCTTATGCAAACCAAAAATACATTAAAAATATCACTACCAACCATGACAATATGATAACATATAAGGTATAGTAGATGCAATCTAGCATATGTAACTATACTCTCTTTTTCATGTTGCCCTTCATACCTAACCACCTAGGACAACTCAGAATCTAAGCACTATGCCATAGTAGATAGCGACAAGTGAGGGTTCATCTTAGGGTTTAGGTGCTCGCATTGCCACCTGCTCACTTCAGCACAAAACAATGCCATCCATGGCAGTGCCAACAGTGGGCAATGGGACATGGAGCAAATGGAGCAGGGGCAGCAGTCCTTATGGTTGGGCAGTAGCCTTATTGACATGCAGCTGCAGCAGTATTAAAAGATCAGCAGCAGCAGCAGTGGTGGTGGCAAAAGACCATAGCAGCAGACAACAGCAACAACAGTAAAAGTACATCTAGGATTAGTGTAGGTTCCTCAGGAAGAGAAGAGAGCACTTTCCACTTGGGACAATGAGTCTAGTGATGATAGTGAAGCAAGTGGAGATAGCAAAGATGTTCATTTCTTTGCCATGAAAAATGGATTGACAATGGAAGAAGTTACTTTGGTTCATGTGACAATCTGTACTTTGTGACCAAAGCATCAAAACTTCACAATATTTTGACAGGGGTTGGTTGGCATGGGATGTTTTTGATGAAGCAAGCACTAGACATAACAACAAAGTTGTGGGAGCTAATTGACTTTGGAATATGTAGGAAGCAACTAGGGAATGATGGATGCCTATGGCATTTTGAGGTGGGTTGGGATAAAGCTTTGGAATCATAATGTTTGTTTAGCATTGCAAATCATTGATCTAGTGTGGCATGCCTAGTGGTTTTAACAAGTTATTGATTATAATATACCATCATCCCATTACATTGTGGTTGTAGAGCTTTGTATGAACATATGAGGTGATACAGTCTATGACATTTACATTGGAGTTGTAAAGCAGTTTAGTCAGCCTAGACTCATGCATAAAGATTTTGGACCAATTTTAATCTCATTGAAAAAGATATGAATGAGACTTTAGGTGTGGATGAGCATTCTTTCATAGAAGGGCCCTTTAAAAGAAACACTAGAAGATAAAATCCATAAAACACATTAAAATGTGTTTATAAAAATTCAACATAAAAAACCAATTTACTATATAAAATCACATGTTTTCAATATAATATTTTAGGTTTTATAACTTAGTAGAAAGATCAAACAAACCATTCTAGCATTCTTATTAGCAATAAATTTTCCTATTTTTTTCATTCTTAATATAAATATCCACAATCCTAAATAAAAAATTTTCTATTAATTTGTTTTCATTTCCAAGTTGGTTGGCTTAGAATCCTTTGGCAATGAACAAATAGGAGTCAATTTTGATTCTTATCAAGAAGGCCATTTCCTTTGAAAATTGAAAGTTTAAACTTTTTAGAAATGCTTGAATTTAGGGGCATTCTTTAAAAAATTTGAGTTGGGAGAATTTTTGGCTTATGACATTCAATTATAAGTTGGGGCATAAAATGTTTATGCCTTGGTTTTTAGTAATGAATAAAATTATAGAATCCCAAACTTGAACACAGTCACTTTGCTAAAAAAATTGCACATACAAACCGTCAAACAACTTTAATTCAACAAATATATTATAGAAAAGTTTTAAAATTTTATAAGGATATTCTATATGTTGCTTCTTGTTGCACAAGAATTTTTTCTAGTGTGAATGACACAATTAAAACAAAAATTTATAGCAGTTTTTGAGTTAATTATTTTAAAAATATAATATTTTATTTTTTGATTCTCAAATCCTAAAATGTATGAAATTGCACTATGACTTCATCAAATAAGTGTTCAATGTACTTCTTATACCATTTGCTTCACTTTCTTTAGATGTTACTAAAGACTAATGAGTTTGTCTAATGATCTTTTGCTTAACAATATAGTAGAAATAATTACTCAAAATTTAACTATATATACATTCAAGAAGCTGGGTTTATAGTTAGATGTGCTAAAATTTTGTTATACCTTTTTGCTTAGTTTTGTATGACACTCAAGTGATGTTTGACTAGGAGTATCATAATTAGTGGCACTAATTGACAACTACCTTTTATAAGAGAGAGACTTTTTAAAAGTCACTCTTTGTACTATTAATCTAGAAGTGAGTAAGTACTAGTTTTTACTTACAAAATTCTTCAAAATTACAAAATTCTTTACCACTCTACACATATTTATTGTGTCTTTATTCTATGTGTCGAGCTCTAAAACCTTCCCAAGCTCAAACTTAAACAAATCCTCACTATTATAACCTTCACTTACAATCTTATCAAAAAAACTTACCGAAATGTTAATGGCACATAGCCCATATATATAATCACTTAACTTTAATGTATATAGCGCCTTAAATCAAATGTGACTTAAAGCGATTCTGGTGAATGAAATAGTAAAAGAAACAATAAAAGTAAAATAAAAAAGTATTTTATATCTTTTCTTATTAACCGATCACTTTGCACCTCATGCATAAATTGTTTGGTGTCTAGATCACTTCATTTAATTTATACTATTGGGAAAAACATGGTTTAATTAAAAACCCAATAAACCCTAGAGCAAAACCTATGCATGAACTTTGTATATTAAAAGGAACAAAAAAAGAAAAAAAACACATATGTTTAGTATTTACTTTGAAACTTTTTGCCTTAATATTAATTAAAGTTTTTTAACAAAAAATCTTTCATAATAATTCAAAAGTGGTTGAACTTCCCTAATTTCATCCATTTCTATGCTTAATTTGTTAAATATTTTTAGCTCACTAGGTGGTTGTGCATGAAATTTCTCAAATACGTTCAACCATTAAATTTCATCTTTAAACTAAGATTTTTAAAAGCTAAATCAAAAATTATACAGCATAATAATATAAAAGCACCAAGTTATTATACATAGTTAATTGATAAATTTTCCATTTATCTAATCCTCAACCAATCTCCAAAGACATTTAAATTATTATCTAATATAAAGAATAACCAACTTTGATGTAAAATATCCAAGTCAAACTTGGTAATTCACATGTTGTTATGAATTTAACATATGTTCTAGGGGAAATTCAAGAGCAAAAATCAATCTAAAAATTAAAAAGGGGGAAGAGAAAAATTAGACTTATAAGCCTATAAACTCTATTTGCCCTTTGGATCTTGAGTGTAATTTTTTTTATTTTCTTAGTGAGAACCATAGATAATACAAATAGATGTTGATTTTTTCAAAGATAGAAAAGCTCAATGAGGTATATGGAAAAAGATTGTTAAAAGATTTATCAATTAAATAAAACTTATAAAAAGAAATGAGATTTCTATATTCTACACTCTCTATTTTTTGTATAAGAGTTTAATATAATAATGTTTATTTAATATATGCTTAATCACCTTACTCTACTTGTATTGAAGTATAACATATGGGCTGGAGACCTTCCAGATAATAGATTCAAACACAGAGAAAGAAAAAGTTTGGCAATTGTTTTGCTCGGGGATTGGCTCCAGAGACCCAATGGTGGCGATCCCATTGGAAAAGCCCTGGGTGATTGTGGAGTGGAATCAGTTCATGGTAGAAATGTGGAGGATGCCAAGGGCAGTCCCACTCGCGCTGCCCCATTAATGTGTATCTGCCATTCAACATTTGTGATGCAAGGAAAAACTGCACAGCAGCCAGGGTGACAGGTGGAAATACTCACCAGATACTACAAGATTGCACCCCATTGGGCACAAATGGACTGTAAACAAACCAGGTAGATAAGCATGCTAAGGGTTAGGCAATGTTATTCTTTTCGGGTGGTCTTAGGCTTGCAAGTGATCTGTCGTTAACTTGCACATTGTAAACAAGGATGTGTAGACGTTTTGGTAGGACCAAATGGAAAACGTGCAACTTATGGGACATACTGGTTACGTGCACGGAATAAGATACGGTGAACCATGGAATTAAAAATGTGAGATGTGATCTCTGTAGGATAACTACCTCTTCTCCTGCCCCTGTTTCATAACCCACAGAGGAGTGTAGAAAACAAAAGCTGTTTTCAGGACCGATCAAACAGTTTTCATTTCCAAATGGCTGCAATCTTGTTGATGACCGTGTTGCTCATGATGGCTGGAAGATGGTGTGCATTGGCAAGAGAAAAGATAGAGCGAGATTTCTAGCGTCACTCCACCCCGTGAGAGATGCCCACAAGATCTTGTGGTATATGTACTGGGTGGATTTCCCCTTCCCCTCACAAAAGACGCTCGAGTTTGGCACCATGCATATCTTGGTTAGTTTGTGCCAACATGAATCTCCAGGTGTGGTCATAGCTCCTACACCGATCAAAGCCAGCTTGCACGAGGTAAAAGTTCGTTTTCGTTTTCTCTGCTTTGTGCTACTTGAGCTACTGCTGCAGGATATCTATGCGAAGGTCATGTAAGAGGCCAAGACTTTGGAACTCACTCGGAGGTGGAGTTTTTGTCATGCCCAAGAGCTGTGCAGACGTTTCCTGAGCCGACAGTCCATGAAATTCACTTTAGAAGGACATAGAAATCATTTAAACATATATTCAACTCTATCAAGTATTAAAATGTCTGTTCAGCAATTGATTTCATCCCTTGTTAATGTCCAGCTGGATAACAATAAGATGACAAACCTGAACACCGGGAGTGGCGTGCTCACTCTTTCGTAAGCGTCTGTTCCAGCATGTTTTTCATCTTATTTGTGGTGAATGTTACTGCAGCCTGGCAGGGAATCCAGTTTGTGATGGCAGTAGGCTTTGTGCCTCCCTTGCCGCGCTGCTGGAGGAGGGACGCCGATGAGCTTCTTCTACTGGGAGGCATGATGCCGGATGCCCGAAATCCCTATCCTGAGCTACTCTGCCTATCCACAGTGATATTTCGCGGCGCCGGAGCTCGATGCTGGCATAATACGCGATCCAGATGCTTCAAATCCTCGCCGCCGCTCCCAATGGAGCTAGATCGATCGCCTTGAAGATCATCCACCGCATTGCCTTGCCCAAATCTGGATGGGATTCGCGGCGCACCCCTGCATTGTATCCAAAATCTGGAGCCACGCGCCTGCGATTCATGGCGCCAGCGCCCCGGCGGAAGGGATAGCGCAATCCCTAATGCGATGGAGGAGGAGAGGAGAGGAGAGAGGAGAAAGAGGAGAAAGAGGCTCCTCACCACACTGTCCCGTTTCTCCCAAAAACCATGCACCACATTGAGCTGCTTGTCAAGCGTCCGGCAATCCACGCCGTCCAGAGGGGGCCCGCGTGCGTGGCACACACTCGTGCGTCGGATGGAGAGCAGGTACTGGTCGTTGGATCCAAAGGGCCCCGAGACCATCGCAACCGCTCAACGCAGACATGCCGTCCGGGTTCCTTCCGCGAACCAACGGTCCGAGGAGCGCAATTAAGTTCTATTAGTTGTCTGATGTCGTTGTAGTATACTGGTGAGTATTTCCGCCTGTCACGCGGACGACCTGGGTTCGATCCCCGGCAACGGCGAGATTAATCAATTGGATTAATAAGTAATAACAAAACCATAACAATTTATTAAAGGTATTTCTATGCATGCATTTGCTGAAAGGGACAACGTAATCCCCCATCGTAGTATGGTCCAATCTTGCCGGATTTCAGCACTCCCAGCTCCGCCAGCTTGTATCCCTTCTCAAATGCTGGTGGCCGATACATTCACGTTGAGCTGCCGGTACTCTTCCGGATTGGCAGCGGGATTAGGACACCAGTCCACCTCAATGCTGCCCTTCGCATCCTCCACACGTCTGGGAGGCATAAATGCGGACACGCAGCTCCCGGCCAGCAGCTTGAACGCACCCAAGACGATCCACTCCACGATCACGGGGGGCTTTTCCAATCCAACAGCACTCCTGATTGTGGGATCGATGAGCGCGCAGATCCCAGTCTCTACCAGCGGCTGCACGGGCTGAGGAAACGCGTCCAGCACCAGATGCTTGAGATCCTGGACGATGCTCTTGTTCTTGTCCGTGAAGATGGCGTTCTTGGCCTCGTACTCGCAAATGTAGTCTCGCATCTCGGAAATGCTGTCTGGGATGTTTGTGATGCCCATCCTCACGCCCACGTCGTGCCACACAACATACGCGGCCTCCTTCTCGTTGTCGGTCCACTTGCGGAATCCAAACTTCTCGGAGAAATCAATGGGACTGATCACGTTGAGGCAGAGGACGTAGGCGAATTGGTCGTTTGGGATCTTGAATTTGTTGTGGATTCCATTCAATCTCCTCACCGCGTACGAGCCGCGATCGCTGTCGACGTGGTGGTGGATCATCTCGCTCACCAGAATGTTGGTCTCGGCGGCGCGCTTCTCGGGATCCTTGAGGCCGTACTTGGTCTTGAAGAGCAGATTTGTGATCCCGGGGATGCCCAGCGTGCGGATGGTGCCAAACTCGAGCGCCTTTTGTGAGAGGAAGGGGAATTCCACCGAGTACATATACCACAAGATCTTGTGGGCATCTCTCACGGGGTGGAGTGATGCTAGAAATCTCGCTCTCTCTTTTCTCTTGCCAATGCACACCATCTTCCATGCTGCAGCCATCAACACGATCATCAACAAGATTGCAGCCATTCTGAAATGGTTGCGTTGTGAAAACTGTTTGATCTAAAATCTGTGCGTGCAAAAGAAAGAACTAGGTTGGTGAAAACATGGGCAAGAGAAGGGGTATTTATACCAGTGATCCAATAGAGATCACATTTCACGTTTTTTATTCATGTAGCACTAACGTGCACGCTGTTTGATCTGTGCATTCTTTCAGCCACTCATTTAACATCAATAAAAAAATCTATAGTCCCTGTATTGTACGTTTACAACATGTGGTCTATGCAATTTGTGGGTCACAAGTACACTCTATTTATTGTGGTTCAGGGTGATGCGCTCGCGAGATTCTGCGCACGAACACAGCTCTCAGTAAGACACAGAGCTACAGAGCTGCTGGCTTTCGGGAAGGGACCCCCCCCTGTTATATTCAGGCCATGATGCCACAAGAGCAACACAGTACAAGCATCACCCTGCATCAGCAACGTCCTTAGAAGGTAGAAGTGCACACCAAGCTTGCTGCTGCTCAACGAGCACACCGTCAACTTTTGGCAAGTCTGCGAAACGCGAACATATATCGATGGGATGCGACAGATGTGCGATGCACACATTACAGCACCCCTGATCCTCCTGTATTGGTGCCCGGAATTCGGGCGCTGTAACCAATTCCCATGCCAACAGAAATCCTGGCGTGGAGAGACACACTCCAATTCCTCCTAACCGCCCGCAGAGACACTGTGTGTGTGTGGCAATTCAAGATTCCCAGTTGCTCGCAGACAGTCACAACACGGGCTGGTGGTATGACTGTAGGCGACGGACAAAGAAACTTAAAGTCGATCTGGACACTCTCCTCCAGCAACCAGTTACCACTGTCCCCGATAGCTGGATCAGCCTGGCATTCAAAAGCTGGCTACGTGGCGCAGATCGCAAGACAAAATTCCAATACTATCTCGCCAATGTAAACATCACTCGAACAATCGGGCCTCCAGTCTACAACCCACTCGGGAAACGAACTCTGCAAACGCTTCGAGATACTGACTGGAGATGCACAATCTCCATAGCGTAATCGGAGCGTGGTGACGGCCTGGGCAGACCGGCGATGCCCGGTCCGCAAACAGGAGGTCAAGGACGTGGACGTGGAAGATGCCATCGTTTGCTGCCTAGGCTACACACGGCTGAGGCTACTCTCTCTCTCTCTCTCATAAAACCGTACTGTTCCATATGAAACATGCCAATAATGAAACATGCATTACAGGAATTAGGTCACTGCTGTTCACGCGATGCCAGGGCTGAGAAGGAAATGCGATTCGTCAGCTCCCTAGCTAGATTCCAGAGGTGGATTACACCCACGGTAACGGCAGCTATGGCCGCGGACAAAGTAGCAGCATCATCAGGGAAGAGAGAAATCGCGCCGGGCAAGACACGCATCGGATGGATCGGCACTGGAGTGATGGGGCGATGGATGTGTGGCCACATCCTCGACGCCGGGTACGCGCTCACGGTCTACAACCGCACGCCCAGCAAGGCCCAAGATCTGTGCGGCCCCGGCCAGGCATTCCTGGCCGATTCCCCGCTCCAGGTCGCGCAGCGCAGCGATGTCGTCTTCACCATCGTCGGCTACCCTGCCGACGTTCGCCAGGTAATCCTCGGCCCGCTGGGAATCCTCGAGGGGCTGGAGCCGGGCGGGATCGTGGTGGACATGACGACGAGCGAGCCAGCGCTGGCGCGAGAGATCGCTGCTCGCGCGCTGGATCGCGGCTGCCATGCGCTGGACGCCCCGGTCTCGGGTGGCGATCGCGGCGCCAAGGCCGGGAAGCTCTCCATCATGGTTGGCGGCGATCTGGAAGTGTACACCGCTCTAGCGCCGCTCTTCCAGTGCATGGGATCGCCAACTTTCATGGGCGCCGCCGGGAGTGGCCAGAGTTGCAAGCTGGCCAACCAGGTAACCATCGCCACCACCATGGTGGGCTTGGTGGAAGGGATGCTCTTCGCGCACAATGCCGGGCTGGACGTGGAGAGCTACGTGGCAGCCATAGCCGGCGGGGCGGCGGGATCAAAGTCCCTGGAGCTGTACGCGCAGAGGATCCAGCGCCGGGACTTCCAGCCGGGTTTCTACGTGAATCACTTCGTCAAGGATCTGGGGATCGCGATCAACGAGTGCTCTAGGCTGGATCTCTGCCTCCCGGGCCTCGCTCTCGCGCAGCAGCTCTACGTGTCTCTCAAAGCTCACGGCGATGGCAACCTCGGCACGCAAGCGCTCGTCCTCGCGCTGGAGCGGCTAAACAACATCCAGCTCCTCGACAAGAAGCCATGAATAGCTAAAGTTTGCTGCCATGCCAGATCGATTCTTCCGTGTTTAGCTTGAGCTCAAGCATGAGCTTTTGGAAGATCGCAGGGAATGTTTGCTCCTCAAAAGCGAGTTAAAGCCAGAATCCAAGCCTCAAAAATGGTCTTTTTCTCTTTTCTGGTACAGCCACAGACGCGGATTGATTGTTCCTTCTTACACAGATATTGTCTCTTGCTCGTCGGGCGTAAGCATCCCGTGATTCTGTCAAGTCTGTGGCTTTTTTTTTTTTTTTTTTTTTGAGGAATCGCAGTGGTAATCCTCGCAATCGCAAGAGCGATAACATCTTCCTTAGCTGGATACGAGCTTTGCCACCTTGAATGCTGCTCCCACTCGCTGACACACAGTTTGTTGAGACGACCAGTGTCCCATAAAACGAGCAAGGCCAAAAGGCGCGCTAGCTCGCGATCGAGCAAAATAAGAGCGTCGAGACAAGCATTCTTTTCTATCTTACACAAGTACTTCTAGCTTTCACGAGTGGGAATTTTCTTTAGATCGCAGCCCTCGACACAATGCTGCTGCCACTGCTGCTGCTACTCGAATGCATTGTCTTGATTTCGCTGCCGCGACTGGGCAGCATTGATGCGCAGAAAATCCAAGTTGGATTCTACTCCACGACGTGTCCGCAGGCCGAATCAATCGTCAAGAATGTGGTTAGCAGCGCGGTGTCGGCCAACCGAGGATTGGCCGCTGGACTTCTTCGCTTGCAATTCCACGACTGCTTCGTCCAGGTTGCCAAACTTCTCCCAGTTTCTCATACCGAGCTTCCTCTGCTTTCTCACTTCTCCTCCTGGATGGTCAGGGATGCGATGCTTCCGTGCTGATTGATACCACGCCGAGCACCAAAGGTGGAGCCGAGAAGGACGCCCCGCCAAACAAGACGCTCCGGGGGTTCGAGGTGATTGACGCCGCAAAGGCGCAGCTCGAGGCAAAGTGCCCGGGAACAGTCTCGTGCGCGGACATTCTCGCGTTTGCCACGCGCGATGCAGTCGTCCAGGTCGATCGATTGCTAAGTTTGCTGGAGAGAATCGACAGAAACTCAATCGAGTTTTTCTTGTGCCACAGGTTGGAGGGCCGCGCTGGGACGTTCCCGCGGGACGACGAGACGGGCGAATCTCCTCGGCAGCCGAGGCTACGTCCAGCTTGCCCGACCCTTCTTTCTCCATCAATCAGCTCACACAGCGCTTCGCTGCCAAAGGCCTCTCGCAAGACAACATGATAACTCTCTCAGGCAAGACACACCATCTTTCTTGTTTCCATCGAGAATCCATAGCTTGATCTTTCAGGAGCTCACACCATCGGAGTGGCACACTGCAAGACTTTCATCAACCGGCTGTATGGATTCAGCAGCAGTGCCGACACGGACCCTTCTCTCGATCCAACCTTCGCGCAGAGCCTCAAAGCCCAATGCCCGCGAGAGAATCCCAATCCCAACACCGTCGTCAGCCTCGACCCCACGCCCAACACCTTCGACAACAGCTACTACTCCAACCTCGCGCTTGGCAGGGGATTGCTCGCCTCGGACGAGCTCCTCTTCACGGACGGATCCACCACGCTCAATGTGGCTCTCAATTCCTTCTTTGGATCAACTTGGCTCCAGAAATTCCCCGACGCCATGGTGAAGATGAGCCTCATCGAAGTCAAGACGGGGAGCCAAGGCGAGATCCGGAAGAACTGCCGGAGGATCAACTAGAAGAAGTTACTCGCGACAGGGTGCAAATCCTCCTCCTATGTACTGGACTCTCATTTGTGCCAAAGAAACTCTTCATTCGTACCAAAAGATTTGTGAAAAAAAATCACAACTTTGTCGATCAAAGCTGGGAGAAAAGATCTTGATTTCTTGACACCTTGGAGAACTATAGCAAAAATATCGATTCGATCAGAAATAGAAGCAAAATCTTATCTACCTAGACTATAGCCACGGTCATGTACAGTCATAAAACTTCCTCCTTGCCTTGTTCTTTCTTCTTTTTTTTTTGTGTGGTTCTTACGAAGATATGTCCTTCCATTTTACCCTCTTGGTTGGCTTGGAGGACTCCTTTGGTTTCTCGATTTCAATGGGATGCTGCTCAATCGTTGGCAGCTGAAAAGAGACCAGAGAATTTTAGAAAGTGTTGAAAAAAAAAGAGATTTTTTTTTTACCTTGGCAGCAAGCGCTTGCCTGTCTAGCGCTGGATTCCGGAGCTCCGTGAGAGCCTCGTCCATGGCTCCCAGGAAATGGAGAAAGTTCCCTCTTGACATGGACGGCAAGTGTACCAGCATGGAATCCATCTGGTTGCGAATCGCGGTGATCTTCTCCTTGAGCTTTGTCTGCTCGTCCTCGTCGATCTTCTCAAACTCCGCCGACGAAGGACCCCCACCCTCGACGAAACGCTTCGGGTGCTTCAAGCTCGCCCCTCGATCCAGCTGCGCTGCTGCCGCCACCTGTTGGGCGATCTCGTCCAGCTTCTGCTTGATGAACTGGACGTCAAACAGCGTCGAAGTGTTGAGCTTCTTGCCGCCGAGCTTCCTCTTCCTGCTCGGCAGAGGTGGCGGCGGCGCCACGGGGATTTGCTCTCGCCGGCAACACCCACAGCTATCGATGAAAGCGTCCACGAAAGCCTCTGGAATGCCGTGGTTTCTCTCGCCATACATCCATCGCTTGGTGATCTGGTGCTTGGTCAAGTTCCGGCCCCAGTGTCTCTCGGCAGCATCAATGTGACACCCCTTGACGATCTCCAGCCACTGTCCAGAGTGAGGAATGTAGCGGCTTGCATCCCTCTTGTGGAACAAGAACCTCTTCCTGGAAGCGTCGATCTTCACCCCGAGCTTGGCCTTGAAGTCCCTCCACCGGTCCTCGATCGCACAGGTGAAAGTTATGCCGCGCTTGTTCTGCCATGGAAGTGGCTGGAATGTAGGATCGGCCGCGGAGATCTCCAGCGCCGACGGATTCGTGGACTCGAGCAAGCTGTTGATCATGAGATCGTGAGCCCCGGCGTTGAAGAGGTAGTACTTCTGGGATCGAAACTCCTCCAGGTTGTACGTGAAGGGTGGCGTGTCGCTGACGTAGTCCTGGATCTTGAGCTCCTCGTACTGATCATCTTGGTGTTCTTGCTTGAAATCCTCGTCGAGCTGCTGCTGCGGCTGCTTGGAGGAGTGGCCCGGCAACAGCGCCATGCCCATGCCGATGATCTCGTCATTGCTAAAGGGCTTCCCGGCGTGCGATGGGAAATCCTCCAGTACCAGCATCGACCCAGTTGGATTTGTGGCTCCCATTCATGAAAACCCACTCCGCGAGAGGTCGATTACCGCATCCCGGCAGCTTCTACCTCGACTTCCCCGCGGCCTATCGATCGATTCGCGCCGGCGCCTACCTGCATCGATCGATCCACGCCGGGAATCGCAGCAGCCGATCCACCGCAACGCCACGTCCAAATTAGGGCTGAGATGAAAACCTAGAATGCGGAAGGTGCGCTATTTTGCCAGCCTGGCCGAAATGCCGTGACGTGGAGGATGATGTGTCAGAAAGAATGCTCTGGACACGTGGCAGCGTCGGCGGCACAGCAGAGGATTGGATGGATCGTTTGTTTTCATCTGACGTATGTTACAGTGATCCATCATTGATTGTTAACGATGGTTAAGAAGCATCGCGGAATGCCCATGGCCCGGGCGCCATAGCTAGGGTTTATGCTCGCTTGTAGCAACCGTGCGCTCAGCTCGATCTCATCGATCGTTTGTCAGCTAGCCGCTCTGTAGCTCTTATTGGACGATCATCTCGGCTTTGTCATTGTCTAATCCATTCTTTGTGCATTCCAGGCGTGCAATGTGGGACCTCTAGATCTCCCGTGAAAGCGCCTGCTAGCAGCAGCCATTGCTTGGAATTCGGGGATGCGGCTGCTCTCCGGCAGTGATAAGGGATCGATCGATGAGGTAGGCGCCCAAAATCTCCAATGCAGGCTGCGAGCTAGCTTCATCCCAGTCTCTTGTCTCCATTGCAGCCGGAAATTTCACCCAAATGCTTAGAGCATGGGTCGTGCTACGCATCGTGCATTGCTGAGCGTCAAGGTACCCGGTTGCCTCAAAGCCAAGTCCGACTCCCGTGAAGATCACCTCAGATCTAGATGCTCCATTCTCAGCTTGCTCCATCTTTTCCCCCTTTTGAGCACCTCTGGCCAAGATCACTCTCCCAAGCCATCGAAAGTCCTTGACAGTGGTCTTTCTGCCTTTTGCAGCTCGATCATGGGATTTAGTGCTCCCTCTCAGTCTCAGTCTCGTCCTTTGAGTCCACCCTTATCCTCGGAGTCCGTGAGTCCTGCCCGGATCAGGAGCAGGCTTTTGGTACCTTTTCTCAAGTGTCTAGCTCTTTGCCTCATTAGTATCCTCGTCCTTGTGGCCGTCCTGGGAGGATCCAGGAGCAAGCACCGTGTTTATACCGGCACTTACAGGCGGTACCAAGAGGGGGGAGCTCTTGAAGTGTTGGGCTATGACCCTGGCTTTCAACTTGGACGAGCTCCCAGTCTTAAGAATGTGAAAGGGTGTCCTGACGGTATGGAAGACTTCGTTCCCTGCTACGATGTGGCTGCTAGTATCAAGGCCGGATTCAAGAATGGACAAGAGTTCGAGAGGCAGTGCAAGGTCCAAAAGCAGTGTATCGTCAAGCCTCCCAAAGGATATCGTTTGCCGCCGAGGTGGCCTACTAGCCAAAGAAGTCTTTGGAACAGCAACCTCAAAGTAACTGAAGAGCGTCTAGAGAGGTGATGATGTTCTTTTCCTTAGAACAAGTTCACTGAATGGGCTGTGCTTGTGCAGGATTCTCATTGAAGAAAGCGTGATAAGCTTTCCATCTGAAGAATCTCTCATGGAGGGATACGTTCAACAGCTTGAAGAAATGATATCTGCTGGTGGGAACAGAACTTTTACAGAGATGGGGGTACGTCATCTTGCATTTTCTTTGTTCTTTATTTTACAAGATTTCCACAGATTCGATTGGCACTGGACATCGGATGTGGAATGGCTGCCTTTTCTTCGACTCTTCTGTCAAGAAATGTGCTAACAATGTCTATATCCGCCTACGAGGAGCATGGAGCTCCCGTTCAGTTTGCTCAGGAACGTGGCCTGCCAGCCATGATCGGCTCCATCTCTTCGATGCAGCTTCCGTTTTCATTGTCTGCCTACGACATGATTCACTGCAAGGACTGCGGAGCTCAATGGCATGATAAAGGTTTTTGCAGCTCTTTCCTCGCTTAGATTATTATTGACGTGCGCATAGTCTTGTAGGTGGTTTGCTTCTCTTTGAAGTGAATAGATTGCTTCGCCCCGGGGGATATTTCGTTTGGACCCTCCCGTTTCTAGACCAGTCATCCAACAGTATCCTGAAAACAATGGGGAAGTTGACATCCAGTATCTGTTGGAGTCAACTTGCGCACAACCAGCGGACCGTTATATGGCAGAAAACAACAAAGCAACGATGCTACACCTCAAGGTATAAGCAGTTATACATTTTTCACTTCTCGATCTAGCTAAATGCATCATCCACAGGCGTTCGACTATGTGCGAGAAGAAAAATCCTCTCGACGTGCTGTTGTACCAGCCGTTGCGGCCATGTGTAACTGAGGCACCGAACGGGAGATGGCGGACAGTACAACAGCAGCACTTGTGGCCAAACCGGCTTATGCTGACGGCAAGACGTCTTTCGAGATATGGTATCGTTAGTTTGTTAACTTGTTTGTCAACCGACTGATAAGTGCGAGTGTTTTGCAGGAATGGTTTCCAAAGATTTCAACGAGGATGTACAATCATGGTTGGCAAAATTGTCCAACTACTGGTCCCTCTTCACGCCAGTAATCTTTTCGGATCATCCGAAAAGGCCTTCAGATGATGATCCGCCAGCTCCGAAGAATGTTGTGAGGAATATTATGGACATGAACGCGCAGTACGGTGGATTTAATGCTGCTCTCCTCACAACTGGAAAGCCGGTTTGGGTGATGAATGTCGTTCCTACTTCCGCACCAAATACTCTCTCTGCGGTGTTCGACCGAGGACTGCTTGGTGTCCATCACGACTGGTATTGCCTGCATCGGCTTCTTTTCATTTTAACTGAAGAACTTTTCTTGGAACAGGTGCGAGGCTTTTCCAACATATCCCAGATCATATGACCTGTTGTACGCGAGATCTCTCCTTTCGCAGGAGCTACAAAAGCCCAAGCCATGTACACTAGCTGTCATTGTACTTGAAATGGATCGAATACTGCGACCCGAGGTAAAATATGCTGATGCTATCTGCCGATGGAGTGTTTAACTTGTCGCATGCAACAGGGATGGGTACTTTTGCAAGACGAGACGCAAGTTGTCGAGACGGCTCGTTCTCTACTCGTCCAGATCCGCTGGGAGGCGCGAATAATTGAAATACCGGGTCATGGCGATCAAAGGCTTTTGATCGGCCAGAAAAACTGGCGCAAATAGGCGGTTTGTTCATTCTTTACGATCTCCTACTAACTAATTGTCAGCCATTCTTTTCCCTTCCAAGTTTTTTCCAGCTGTGTCTTCTGCCTGACCGCTGCTAGAGCTCTTTCGTCATCGCCATGACTTCCACAAGTGTACATGACGCTCGTCCATCCGACAACATGAGGCTCAAAAGGCATGCTCTTGAGCAAGGCATCGGCTTCTTCTATCTTTCCCGTGCGTCCGAGAAGGTCCACCATGCAAACGTAGTGCTCCATGGACGGAGTTATTCCATAGTCCGCCTCCAACGACAGGAAATTGTCTCGCCCATCTCCGACGAGTCCAGCACTGCCGCAAGCACTGAGAACGCTCGTGAAGACAACGCTGTTGGGTTCCTCCACACCTTCGACTTGGAGCTGCTGGAAGAGCTCCAGCGCCGGCTTTCCACGACCATTTCGAGAATAAGCAGCAATCATCGCAGCCCAGGCAATGAGATCCTTGGAGACAATCCGGTGGAAAACTTCTCGAGCTTGGTGGAGGCATCCAGACTTGGCATACAAGTTCACTAGCCCAGTCCCGACGAGAGTGTTTGATTCGAGACCACTCTCAGCAACGAAGCAGTGGATCATCCTTGCTTGGGCGAATGTCAAAGTTGCGGAGTCACATCCACAGGCGTCGAGAACAGTGATAAATGTGCTCTCGTTTGGAAGAATCCCTTCTTGTTCCATCCAAGGGAGCGCATGGACACAGGAAGATGCTTGGCCATGCTGAGAATATGCCCGAAGCATCGCATTCCATCCCAAAACGTTGCGCTCTGGCGCCTCGCGAAACAGTGCCTCCGCTTCCTCCAGATGCCCGGCGTGGGCATACACAGTCAGCATGGCCGTCCACGTCACGACGTCCTTGCGCACCACCTTGTCAAATGCCGCCCTCGCGGCATCCACGCGGCAGCACCGCCCGTACATGCACACCAGCGCCGTACCCACTACCGTATCGTTTTCCAGGTCGCCGTGCGCGTTCATGCCGACGTGGACGAGCTGCCCCTCCGCTAGGCTGGACGATTCCGCGCACGCGTCGAATATCCGCGTGTACGTCACGCAATCCGGCCTTATGCCCTCCGAGTCCATGTGGCAGAGGAGCCGTACGGCTTGCGTGGCATGCCCGGTTTGGGCATATGCCGCCACCAAGAGGCTCCACGCGTGAGTGTCTCGATGTGGCATCTCTTGGAAAAAGAAAATGGTGGCTTTGGAGAGATCGTGGTTGTGGAGATAAGCGGCGAGCATCGTTGTCCATGCCATGGAGTCGTGATCATCGATAGAATTGAATACTTGCCTTGCTCGCAGCAAATCTCCTCTTTGGGCAAATGCTGAGAGCATGGTGCTGCAAGAGATTGCGTCGTGCTGTGGCATACAGTCGAAGAGCTGCTTCGTTTGATCCAATTTCATAGCAAAAGATGGCAAAGAAGAAGAACAAGAAGAGAGCATCGTGTTCCAGGAGATTACATCCTTTCCGGGCATTCGATCGAAGACAACCTTGGCGGATTCACGATCCAGAGCTCTGATCATCACATTCCAAGAGTCCACACCCCTAAAAGGCATCTTCTCAAAGGAATCTATCAAATCTAGAAGATGCCCCTGTCGGGCATACGCCACGAGCATCACGTTCCATGCGACTGCGCATCGTTCTGGGATCTCGTCAAAGATCTTCTTGACGGTGCCAAAATCCCCACTATGGAGTAGAGAAGCCAGGATGCTCGTCCAAGAAACATTGTCCACGCAAGGCATCTTGCGAAACACATCTCGCGCTAAATCAGATTGCCCGTTTTGGGCATTTGCCGCGATCATGATATTCCACGAGAAGCTGTTTCGCCGCGACATTCCCCGAAACACCGAGATTGCATCCCCCAGAGATTTGCAGCTCCCATACATCTGGACCAGCAAATTCCCCAGAAAAGTCTCGTGCCGCCACCGATCGCTCCTCGCGATGATTGAATGCAATCGCCTCCCTTCCTCCAGAGCCCTGGCGCTGCTGCACTGTCGAATGAGCTCGCCATAGCTCCTGGAATCCAAGCTCCCATGATCCCCACTCTCCAAATGCTCTCCCAGACTCTTCCCAATCCACAAAGTACCGCTGTTGATGGTGGCGACGCGCTTGGGATTGTAGCCCCACAGCGCCATGCGCCTCCTTTCACGTCTTGGGTGATCGACTCACAAGGATATGAGATTTGCTTGAAGATGGCCACTCCATTGCAAGAGATGAAATCCCACACGGGCATCCTCATGGCATTGTTGACGCACGGGATCCTGGCGACGATTTCTTATGCTCTGCCTGTGTCAGGATGATCACGGCCTATGGGGATTCCGGCAAGTGTGGAAGATGGAGGAGGTCTTTCACGAGATGCAAGAGAGGAACATTGTCAGCTGGAATGGGATGATCGCTGGCTATGCCTTCAATGGGGAACTGGAGAAGGCCAGAAGTTTGTTTGATCTCATGCCGAGGTGGGATGTC
Organism: Selaginella moellendorffii; assembly: GCF_000143415.4. Lineage (NCBI taxonomy): Eukaryota > Viridiplantae > Streptophyta > Lycopodiopsida > Selaginellales > Selaginellaceae > Selaginella > Selaginella moellendorffii. The sequence continues at coordinate 217,717 of NW_003314345.1, forward strand.
TCGTCCTGAAACGCTCTCCTTGTGGCTTTTGCACAGCAATACGATGCTCACGGCACCAAGACGGTGCTTGATTCGGGCCTCTACACAGCTTGGTCTCCTCAAAAGCAAAGATTGGAGATGAAAGACTTCTTTGACCGGATTCTAGCCGGATGTGGTCTCCTGGAACTCATGTCGGATGTTCAATCAAACAGCGCCAAGAGCATGAACTATTCACAAACGTTTGCAAACCATCATTCTGAAGCTTATAAGAACTCAAAAATGGCTGTCCACTGACATATTCACTCCAACTTGGAGCTAAAGCAGCTCAAAGTGCCTCTGAACACCCTAGAGTGAGTGAAGCCATATTGATAAAAGGAATTTTTGTTGTTGTCAGAGATTGAATCTAGGACTATTCATTATTATATTTACTCCAAATTATTTTTTTTCATCACTTTGCTTATGAATTTAGCAATGACTTAATCTATGTTTGATTCCATTTGTTTAGGAATTGGAAGTTATTTTGTGAATTTAACCAGATCAAGACTATGATCTTGGGTGGGGAAAGTAGGACAATTTCCTTCTTTGCATGTAGGGGGTTATTCCATGGCAAATCTTCATATCTAAAACCCTAACCAAGAGCACTATTTGTTATCTTGGTTTGCTTAATGGTAGTTATTTATTAATCCAGTTGATCAATAATTATAAACTTAGTATACTAATATATTAAAAAGTAAAGCTTATAAATTATAAATAAAACATTGATTTAAATGAATAAGAATAGTTAATTGGTAAAATATCCCAAATTATCCAAACTATATTCTAAATATATCCAGTATCACCCAAAAATACATTTTTGTATTTCATGACAGCTCAACATTTAGGTGTCATGTTATAGCACAATAATAAATTAAAAGTCATAAATACTAGCTAGAGTATAGGAAATTAATTATGCATTTAGAAGCATCATCCTAAGTCTCAAGACTCCAACATTTAGATATTTAAAAAAGGGTTACCATTACATAAGACTAAATAGCAATCTTTTTGTATTTTAACTTTTTATCATCAATTGCATATTCACATACTTAAAATTTGAAATACTCTAGCAATGCCAAGTTTATTCTCACTCATGACCTTGATATAAACCTTCTTTGAGATTGAAGAATTTGAGTCATTCTTTTTTCTTCATTTTTTGTATATTTGTTTGTGTTTACCTCAAGAGTCGTTATAAAACCTTCTTTTCCAATCGATTAAGGGTCTTGGAATATTTGGGGTTAAGTGTCTTTAGGTTTGAATAGTATTAGGTTTGGTGACCTCCCAGGAAATTCAAATTTAGGAGCTTACATTTGGTATCAAAGGGGTTTTAGGTCCGACTATGTTGGTTAGCTAGGGGAATTACATCACATATTGATTAACATCTGGCTGGTCCAATTTGCTCCCACTGAACTCAACCCGAGGGGTAGAGTGTTAAGAGAGTGGGGCTCTCAGGAAAGCTGAAGCTCTCAACTTTCGTTCACGAGGGTGTGAACTTACAAGGAAACGTGATAGATTGTAAACAACTAAAGAGAACGAATTGAGAGACGATCTATAGGGTTCAAATATAAAAGAAAAGGCCTTATGAATAAAAGTGCACTCTCTTTTCCAATCAGTTAAGAGTCTTTAGATATTTAGAGTTAACTGTCCTTGGGTTTGAATAGTATTGGGCTGGATGACCTCCCAGGAAGTTCAAATTCAGGAACTTACACTCTTACTTTTTTATACAATATAGATACACCAAAACATAAGTATTTTCATTTGTGGCCATTATGAGAGAGAAGGTATTGTAAGATGAAATGAATTGTTAGTAAAAGATTTTAAGAAAAGCAAAAAGAAACAAAAAAGGCAGCAAAATAAAAAATCTTAAAGATTATGAAAAATTTCGACCAAAAGAGAACTCAATCCTATTAAAGATGGCGAAAATTTACTTCACAAACCTAAAGCAATTACAATCAATTCAACAAGAAGTGGACTAAGACTCAAGATTTTAACAATTAAGAAATTTTTTTAATACTTACAAAATAGTTTTAACAAATTTAAGAAAGATTTCCCGACACTAAAGAAAAATTTCAATAAATGTAAAATATTGATGAAACAACACAACTATTCTTTCAGAAATTAAAGATGTACAAGATATGAAGATTGTCTCATTTGTGGCTTTTAAATTACGCTAAACTCTACACAATATACTACATAAAGAGACAATATAATTATTATATCATAAAAAAGATTGCTATAAAGATTAAAGACAAAGAAAAAAAAAACAACAAAAAGAAAAATTAAAAAAAATGGGAGTATATGCAAGGAAAATTATATTTGGTTTGACCATTTCATAAGAGTTTAAAGCCTAATTTGGATTTGAAACCTTATTTGAAACCTAATTTGAAACCTTATCGAAATTCAAGAAAGAATCTTCAACTTAGTTCATAACTAATAAAATCAAGAAAACCATAAACCAATATATTTATGAATCAATATCCACAGTAAAAAATTTATAGGAAAATAAAATAAGATAAAGCTTTACATATGGAGACTCATTGTTGAGTTTTTCTAGATCTTCTACATCTACATAGATCAAAAACGCATTTGCCAAAAAGAAAAAATAAAATAGCATATACAAAATGAAGTCAATTCAATCTACTAGAGACTATTAACCTTTATATTTTAAGAAATCAAGAAAATCATTAAACTTGAATACTTTTAAAGATACATCACACTTATTGGTGTAGCTATATATGAGTTAATTGATAAAGAAATACAAAATAAAACTTGGGCAAAATAACAATAGAGACACTCATAAATACTTCAACTCTTAACCAAGTTAATTTGCAAAAATTACAAGAATTAAAAATTTGAAAACCTCTTTTAACAACAACATCGAGGACAAAAACACTTCAAATACAACCATTACTCAATTTAGATTTTTCAAATATCACTATTGACTGCAAAACACAAATGCTCATAATGTGCATACAAAAGATTGACACAACACAATTAAAGGTATATCTTGAATACATTTACAACAAGGACTTGCAAAAAGAATAGCCATAATATGCATTTTTATTTGATTCTAAAATTGTCAAACAACAATCTTATTGAAGATTGATCAAATTTATCAAGTTGAGTATGATATAGCAATAAAAATACCAATATATAAGATTGTGTTATTCTACATTACACAATTTTACAACTATATAACATTTACTCTAGAAGAATAAATATACCAAAGACTAAAAGACAAAGTCAAGAAAACAAATTCAAGACATTGAATTCAAGAAATGAAGTACAAGATTTCAGTAGAATATTAAATATATACATATAAACCCAACTTGGTCAAGATACAAGAATGAAATCAATAACAACAAAAATGAAAAGATAATAGAGGATTTCATCCAACTTTAGAAACAAAAAAATACTCAAATTAAAGAAGAAATCTTTGAGAACACTATTAATAACTGTAACAAAATGAACCAAATAATATAAGTAAGAGAATCAAGCTAAAAGAATACTAAAGACTCAACATAATAAGATTTAGAAGATTTAGAATAAAATTTACCACCACTAGAGAATCCAGACTAGGAATGCTATAATATCGATAATTTTTAAAGAAATAGCTCTCATTAACCAACAATATGATTACCTATCTAATCTTCACTAATAACAAAACTGAAAATCTATAACAATTCAACTTGATTATTAAAGTTAACCAGTAACAAAACAATGAAAATCTTTTATCGCATTCACTCTCAAACATAAAGCATTAGAATGGTATTATAACTTCTACAAAAAACTTAAATTCAAAAATAAGATAAAATGATTATAAAAAAGTACCAACCTAGAGGAACTATAATTGAACATTTTGAACATCTTAAAAATATCAAATAAAGAAGTAAAAAAGACATTAAAAATGACTTAAACATTCAAAAACAATGCAAAACATACAAAGACTTACTAATTGGATAAGGTAAGTATATTTAGCATATACACGGTTTGAAAAAAATTTATTAACAAATGGTTGCAATGGCAAGTGTTGATGACAATACTAAAGTTGATATGACTGTCAAAGAAAGTTCTACAAAAACATTCTCAAAAATTCTCAAAAAATTAAATTCTCAAGAAATGAAGACTCATTTAGTAATCAGAAAAATACAAGCTTGAATACAAGAAAAAGAACAGAAAACAAGACCTCACCAAGATATTCAAGAAAGTCACAATAAAGAATAAACTTAAAAGAGTATGATGTACAAAATGAAAAAATTGAAAGACATGTTATAATAAAATATAAGTTATAGTTTTCTAAATGTTAGATTTGTGAAAAAGAAGGACATATTACAAAGATTTATCATTACCGAGAAGCCATATGTAAGTGATTAATTTTTCCATTCTACTTTAGTTACTTAATCACAACTTCGACCACATGGAGGAGTCTCACTCTCAACCTTCATAAGTTTTATTCTAAACTTAAGGATTTACTAGCCCCAAAAATTGCATTTATACCACTCAACCTTTGCACTTGGTCCAAGTGCTCCACATGTCTAATCCCAGACTGACACTTAAAAATATCATCAATATATCAACTTGTTATGCTAATGCCATGCTCATTCACCTTTGTCACACTGGTGGTCCAACACCACCTACATCACAATCCCACCTCTCAAAGACTGAGCCATCCATTCATGAATGATCATCTCATATCCACTCTTTAGCATCCTCAAGATGCTTGCAAACATGGGGAATAATTTTCCCTAATATCCCTTTTTCAGTCCCTACCAAATCCCTTTCCATCCATGGTCATGTTTGCCAACATTGCCACTAGGTTAAGGCATATAAGCCCGACCACTATATCCCAATGACATTTAAGACTTCCTTGCTATATGACATCATTTTTGGTCACTCTATAAGTGGATTGCTTTTCTTCCTTTCCATAGTCTAAGACTTTGGGATGACATTTCGAAACACCACAGCCCTATGTGAGCCTCATAGGTACTTTTTCCACCATCCACTTTTGGGTGCCCTAACTAAATGGCTAAAGTAAGGTTTCGATGAGCCACGCTAGGTATTCAATTAAGTAGTGTCACCCACACTTAACTAAGAGCATCAACTATTCGATCTTCTAGGAGAGCTAGAGCCAGCTCTTGAACACTTCACCAAGCTACCCCGCTTGTCTATCTGTATCTATATCCCCCATAGTTCTAAAGATCCATGGCAATAATATATCCAAATCTCATACTATAATCATATATACTATAATGAAGCAAGGGGACTTTCGAGTGGTTATATCATCACCCAACATATGGGTATAGCCTTCCTAAGCCACATTAGCCTTTCCTAAGCCACATTAGCCTTTCCTAGCCAAATTGATTCCATTGGAGTTCAACCCCTTGTAACGTATGTGATCATGGGATGAGATTTAAATATACTGTCACTGTGGATCCTTAGAACATTGGGGGATAAAATAGTCATTAAAGGCTCTTTCATCAAGCAATTGCCCCTTTTTCAATTGACTTAAAGGGAGAGAGATAAGGTGCATTACACCCCTACACTCTCTCTACTATACTTTTGGAACCCCTTGCAGCCCTTTACAAGAGTTAGTCTTTACTACAATTATGAAAACTTATATATTAAATGGTGTTAGATTGTGAATTTAGAAGCAAAAACACTATTCTATTCAAAACAATCTCTACATTCTATCAATATTCTCAACTAGTAGATCTAGATACTTTCTATAAATAGTCAATGGGATCGAAATGGGACCAACACAAACGAGAATGTTTGTGTCACAAATATGACTTTGCGTATTGAAAAATACTTATCGACAAGTCCTTACAGACACTTTCTCTTTACTGCTATAATGGTAAGAGGTTAATACAATTAATTCCCTTTATAGTTCCCATTTGAGTTAGTTGAGGAACTTGTCAATATATGTGAAGGAACTCTTGCTGAGCATATTTGGTCTAGTTTGAAAAATTTGTGTCATTGGCTTGTATTTGCTAGCATCAAGAACCCCCATAATATTGAGTTTCCCTTAATATCATTACATGATAGCTTATCGTATCCATTAGACACCCTTACTATCATACCTCATGTGTTGGTCCCATTTTAATTCTATATACTATTTATAGTAAGTGTCTAGATCCACTCAAGAGGTGAATGTAAAGAGTGTCTTGAACCCTATAGTGTTGTTTCTTACACCTTGATTTGCAATCTAATGTCATTCTATATTTTGTAAGTTTCATGCTTGTCCTAGAGACTAACTCCTAATACTAAAGGTGAAAGCATGCATTCCTCAAGGAAAAAAGGCGGGACCGGGGGAGGGGGAAGGGGAAGGGTGTGGGGAGCAGGGATATAAGGAATTCCAAATGTATAATAGGGATAGTAGTTGGAATGCATGGCCAAGCACATAAAACATTAATTTAGCTCCTAAGTTATGTCACTTTTTGTTCTACTTCCAACTTAGATTTAAGCCTAAGTTCCATGTTTCTCTTGTTAGTAGAATACCCTCCTCCTTGTGTTAAGCCACCGGTATGTCAAAATTGTGCCAGATCCAGATACCATTTTACATGCAAGTATTAGATACACTATTAGCCTAGTTGATCTCAGGATTCATGAAGGGGGGGTAATGCCTATTTGATTCTGGACAGGCCCATTTGAAGTTAGGAAAACACACGTCAACAACACCATCCTTAACATTGATCATCACATTACCATCTCACATATCCCCATGAACACGAAAAGCCACATGGCCATTGCAGTTGCCAACTTTCACCTGTGTGCACCTACCAGTGCCCAGAGCACACATCCTGTCCGCCTCAGGATGTCCAAGCAGCGGCTTCCATCCATCCTGCACACTTAGGTACTCCATCATCCACCCCCTAAGAACTTCAAGTGTTGTGAGTAGCTGGGTGCAAGCCAGCCTTGGCCCACACTTTATGCACATGACAGCCCTATCGCTGAGCATACTTGATGACATACTTCTCACCATCCTGATCAACAACATAAACCCTTTTGTTATGAATCTTGGTCACTTTGGACTCCACATTGAGGGAACAATGCAGAGGATAAGGGAACAGCTGGTTCCGCCTCCTGCACATGCCAATCTCTGTACAAGTCCCGCAGCCTGAGCAAGCACCTCTTTACAGTGATGCAGATCGTAACATCCTTCTCTGCCATCGGGCAATGGTGGTCTTGGATTGGCACAATAACGGTCACCGTTAGCGGTTGATAGCAGCAGTGGCCATTGAGCATGGCAACTCCGCCAACCCGAAAAACCAGCCCAACCTGATCAATGACAACTGCCAGATAGCAAGAGTTTTACCTTTGGTCGAGCCTTGCAGTAATAAAGCTTGAGGTTGTCCATGGCTTCAATACTGCTCGTAGAAAAGCCTAGCTTTACTTCGATGAGCCCTAGAAGAACATCCGAGATGCTGTCGCAGATGCCTAGATCCGTACTTGTCAGAGTATTCCGGGAGAAGTTCCCCGTGGACATCTCCTCCTGGACATAAATACCAATGTATCGGTGCCACAAATCGCGCAAGATGGAAATCATCTTTGACTCGCTCGAGTAGAAAGCAGACGAGGCCTCGGCAAGCCGGCAGTAGAAGTCGTAGTCCTCTTCCTTGCATTGGATCGGAAATCGGCCATCCACTATGTCCAGGAACAAGCCGAAGACCGGATTCATGAGCTGCAGTGGCAGAGGCGCCGCCGGTAAAGCATATTAAACATCCGGTATCTTGGCCATCTGGGCCCTTCGGACAGACTCCAGGTTGGTGCTCGAAGGGCGATGCAACTCGCCAAATGTGGCATCGCATTCAGCTTCATCTACATAGAGACCAGGAATGATTAACGCTACAACAAAGCAGAAGCCATACCTCCTGCCCCGCGGGAAGGAGATCATCATCTTCCAGAACGAACCGCCGCTGAGGACTCAGCGCCGTTGATAAAAATCACCTCCTTGTCGCTCTGTATCGAAATAACGGCTGAGGACGCATATTCTGGGCATATGCCAAGATATATAATTAACCACAAACCCCACTTTGCATTTGTTAGCTTACAAAAACATTTTATTAACACTTTGGAGCAAGTTTGAAAAAACAAGACCTTTAAGCCTTAGAATTTACCTCAAGCGTGAATTCAACCATGGCCTATATGGGAGGCTGTTAGTGGCCTAAGGCCATGCATGTGTTGACCATTGGTGCTCAATCTTTTGCACCCAGACCTATGCTATCAGGTTGCATCGTGATTCATGCAGTGGGAGGAATGGCACTCACCCACGTGCACAGAATGCCTGATTGCAAACACCAGGTTCACACCTCTTCGATTTTCTTGCTGGATTGCTTTTAGAGTGCCGTGATTCTTAATCTCTTTCTTGCCCCCAGGACACTCTCACGGGATTCCAGGGCATTCTCTGCTGGCGTGTAGTGGCATCATGGGTTGTTCAGATCAATGTAAGCGCAAGGAGCTTCTCAAGGAAAATCCAATCTACATTTTCATCCACAACAGCAAGTCTATCTGTCTTGTCATCGTCAACTACATTAACAGGGTTCTCACATCCATGCGGGCAGACTTGGTTGTGATAACCGGCTTCCTGGACAACGGCACGGTGATGAAGGACTACACCATGGTGCTACAGATGGTCTTCTGGCTGCATCGGATATGTGATCAGAGAAACAGAAGAAAAACTTTGAACTTCACAAAAGCAGGACAGTGCAGAGCTGCTGATAAAATGCTGGCTACGCTGGGCGATGATTTCGACTGTCCGATCTGCCTCGCTCATCCTTCTGGAGCCGTTATCACATCCTGTGCTCACGTTTTCTGCCGGAGGTGCCTCAAGAAAGCACTGTAAGATGAGGACAAAGCTGAGCGAGGACAATATCTTCGCTAGGGAAACCAAAGGAGGAAGCAGATGAAGAGCCGTCCAACAATAACGATGTAGAGAACGACAATGACAATCCTTGTCAAGGAGTGAAGCCAAGTGCCAAGATCAACGTGCTGAAAACGAAAAAGTCATCAAGGAGCCACTCCAAAAGGCCAGTTTCAAGTTCGTCAAGCTCAAGGTCGGCATGAGCGGAAGAGGAGTGGCTGTTCTTCTCAGCCTCAAGGTCGCTGGAGTGTGACGGCGTCCAACGTTTTCATGATTGATCCATCAACGTTAGGTGGCTGGATCCGACGGCCCAAAAAGTTCGGCAACTTGCGCTGGCATCGCCCTCAAAGATCTTCTTGACGCTGCAAAACTCCCCGCTATGGAGGAGAGATGCCAGGATGCTCGTCCGAGCGCGCAAGGCATCTTCATCTTTGAATGCAATCACCTCCCTTCCTCCAGAGCCCTGGCGCTGCTGCGCTGTCGGATGAGCTCGCCATAACTCCTGGAATCCAAGCTCCGATCATCCTCACGCTCCAAATGCTCCACTATCTCTCGCAGATTCTTCCCAGTCCACAAAGTGCCCGCTGTTGATGGTGGCGACCCTGGTATACAGCGCCATCCACCGCCTGTTTCGTGTCATCGTAGCCCCAGATCGATCGATTCACGAGGAGCTCGCGAGCAAGGAGACAGGTAGCGTTTGGATGGCCGCCGCCAAAGCCCTAAACCCTCTTCCTCGAGGCGAGGGACGAGTGGGCATGGGCGCCAGCATCAGGAGTGGCGCGAGCTTGGCGGCTACGGGCTACATTCCGCGGAGCTTGCGATCGCAGCAGTGCTCCAGCGCTAGATTCCGGGTGGAGCTCCTCGCTCCCACCAGGAATTTAGGTCTTTCCAGCAACCTCCAGCAGCAGCACCATCCGCTGGAATTCGCGTCTAGCGGCAAGAAGCAAGGATCCTTGTTCTTGGTTCCAAGCACGGGCGATAACTGGAAAGCTCGCAGCGATCTTCTTCCTTGCCGAGCCATTGCCGAGGAAGAACAGAGTAAGTGTTCTAGTTTTCTTCTCGAATTCCACGAGGAGCGAGCGAGCGATTTCTTTTCTTTGCAGTGGCCGATGCCAAAGAAGCTGACACAGCTGCCAGAATCGATGGCAAGGCAATCTCGCAAGCGATCCGGGACGAGGTTGCGCAAGAGGTGGCCAGGATGAAGAGCGCGCTGGGAAAAGTTCCCGGCCTCGCTGTTATTCTGGTTGGCAGCCGCAAGGATTCGCTGCTCTACGTGACGAGCAAGGAGAAGGCCTGCGAGCAGGCTGGAATTCGATCCTACAGCGTCAACTTGCCCGACACCGCCACCGAGGCCGAGATCTTGGAGCACGTCCACAAGTTCAATCGTGATCCCGATGTTCACGGCATCCTCGTCCAGCTTCCACTCCCAAAGGTAAGCAAACTCTATCTCCCTCTCTTTCGATCTACCTTTGTTCCATATCTTGTTCTTGTTCTTTGTTCCATAGCTACTGGGGCTTGGATTGATCGAGTTATACCATCTTTGCAGCACGTCCGAGAGCAAGAAATCCTGGGAGCCGTGAGCATGGACAAGGACGTCGATGGATTCCACCCCACGAACATTGGAAGGCTGGCCATGCAAGGAAGGCAGCCTCTTTTCATCCCGTGCACGCCTCGGGGGTGTATAGAGCTGCTACTGCGAACCGGCGTGCAAATCAGTGGCAAGCATGCTGTTGTCATCGGTCGCAGCAACATCGTAGGAACGCCAGCAGCGATGCTCCTCCAGGTTCCACTCTTTTTCTCCAGTTTTACTCGTTCGTGATCGATTCTTCTTTTTTTTTTCGGCAGCGTCACAATGCAACCGTGACGGTGGTTCACTCTTACACTCCAGATCCGGCTGCGGTGACGAGAACTGCGGATATCGTCATTGCCGCGGCTGGAGTGGCTCATCTGGTGCGGAAAGACTGGCTCAAACCAGGAGCTGTGGTGATTGACGTTGGTATCAACCCGATCGAGGTATGTCCATTCCCGTTTTGGCTTTGAAGTTGAGCTGCCAATGCAGGATCCTTCCGCAAAGAAAGGCCATCGCACAGTAGGTGATGTCCACTTCAAAGAAGCGTGTAGTGTGGCGTCGGCCATCACTCCAGTCCCTGGAGGTGTTGGACCCATGACCATCGCCATGCTCCTCCAAAACACTGTAGAATCGGCCAAGCGGGCCTATGAATTCAATGGAACTTAAGCGGCTAGCAAACTAAGTCTCGAGTCTCGCCAAAAATGAAAGTTTTGGATACAAAGAAACGTTTTACATTTATGCTATGCAAGGAATCGGCCATCCCGAAACATCACTTTGAGGATTCTCTTGAGATTAGGAAGTACATGCCTGGGACCAGCGCTGGCTGTCTCAAAGCGATCCAAAATTTGCTCCAGATCCTATGATCAAAACAAAGAGAAAAGGAAGAACACTGTCAATGCCAACTTAGTTTGGATGAAAAGGAACGAGACCTTGTTTAGAAGAAAGACTGCATAAGCCGCCCTCGTAGGCTCTTGGCCATCTGAAAAAAGAGGGAACTCAACTAGCTGATTCTCTACAGCCGGCAAGACAATGGCACCACCGCTGGTCGACGGCTCGGTCGGAGGTGAAGGGTCTTGGATGTAAGATCGAGAGGCTCGGTATCTCACGGGGTAGCGAAGCCGGATGTCCAGGAAGCGAGACAACAGGGAGAGCATCTGCGAGCAAAGCTCAAAGTTTAGAAACTCCACCGAGAAACCTAAGATGATCTTTGCTATTTAGAAGCTTTCACGAGCATTCTCTCTGGTTGCAAATCTCTGAAGAAGGAAGAAAAGAATACTACTTACATGAGCGACGTGTCCGAGTGCTGTGGCCGATGTTTCGTACTCTCGCTTGTCGGTGAAGAGCGCGGCTTCCTTTTTGACAGGAGCAATGACGTGCAGACCCGAGATAGTAAGTGGAACGCTGTCACCTTCGCCTGTGCACAAGTCATGAAATCTACGGAGATCGAGCAAGACTTTTGCGAGTACCTGCGTGAGCAAGAGGCGGACACTTCTTCTCGTTTGTGCATGGAATGAGTGGATACAAAGCAGCAACTTGCGCAGCCATGGCACGCCTTCGAACGGTGAGAAGCCCCTTGAGGCGAGCAAGTCTGCCATAGCCACCATCACCAGACAAAAGCTTCTGGGCCTCCTGAAAAAAGAGAGAAAAACTTGTGGCAGAACACACGAGCAAGCAAGATAAATACCTGCAATCGAAACTGCGCTGCATTCAAGGATCTAGCAGCGTGAAGCAAAGAATTCCCGGACAACGCCAACTTGTCCCTGGCATCCTTGAGCTGCTGGTTTTTTTCTTCCAGAGAGGACGTCGAATCCTCCACCGCTTTTCGCCGGAGTTCCACCTTCTTGTGTAGAGATTCCAACGCGTCGATCCGTTTGAGCTCGACCAAGTTCACAGTCTGTGAGAGTAGAGTACTTCACTACTTGAGAAAAAGAAAAATCTAAGAACTTACTTCCACAAGAGTCTCGAGCTTGCGAGCGGCGGATTCCTTGGATGCGCGGGCTTTGGAGAGGAGAGTGGCGAGGCCGCAGAGACGAGCGAGGGAGTTTTCGTATTCTTCCCATTGGAAGAGGTGGGGAGGAGGAGAGGGCTTCTTCTTCTTCTCACCGTCGTCGCTGGCGTCGGCGAGTCCGAGCTCCGAGCAGCACTGCGTCAGCACGGTGGCCACCGATTCCTCCACCTTGTCCATGCGATCCACTCCCGCCTCATCTTTCCAGCATCTGGAATCTGGATCATAAACCCTAGGCTAGGTAGTTACCTAATTCTTTCGTTTTCTACTGCAAGGTGCCAAAGATCGAAGCCATCCAGTCTAGAACCGAGAGAAATGATATATTCTGGTCGATTCGAAAGGCACATGAGCTTGATTCAGTCGAAAAAGCACTGGTGCTCGTCTATCTAATTTTTGGGAGAATCCAAGTCTAATAGCCACCGGTCACGTCACCAATCGCACTAGTGTACTCAAAGCTAGGCACCAAGGAAGAACTTTGGTTCAGAACTGGAGACTTTTTTGTGGCAAAAATCCGAGCTTGTTCTTGATGATCCAGTGATCTAAAACATGTAGCCAAGGGTGCCAGCAGGATGATTAAAATCAATACATAGGCAACAAAAGTAACATCACAGGTAGCATCAGGTGTAGGGTGATTACCACGTCTAAAGGCATGGGGAAGAACTTCCACAAGAGTCGGAGATATGTTCAACCTTGAAAACACAATTGGACAAGGGTGATGGCAAAAACTTCCCTTCTGACAACATGTCTTGGTATTGACTCTGCTCAATGAAAACCCATGTCCCAACACATTTCAATTTCAGTGGTGGCTCCAAGGTGTAGATCATGAACAAAAGGTCCACTACTACCTCTCCACAGTCAGCACTGATTGGACAATTGGGTCGACCCATGTGACGGAAACGTCGCAGAATTTTGGCGATATAGAACAGGCCAGCACCATCTTCACTCTGAGGCCGACAATTGGGACACATGCAAAATGCCATGGGAGGTACGCATCTCCTACTTAAGTGCTCAAGTGATTGAAATTGTTCAACACTTCATCCAAGATTAGATTACAACCAACAGTGCCAGATGTCACAATGTCTCTCCCACTTCTGCTTCAACACAAAAAACACATTTGACTTGGCAAATAACAACATGCCTCCGCAATGAACTGCTGGCTGTATTGGAGAAAGTGTCAAAACACTTGGAAGTGTCATTTGATCCACATGGCAATGTGAAAAGTGATATCTTAGATGGCAAGATTTAAGAAATCTTTCAGATTCTAGAGAAGAATCAAGAGCAAGGTAGTTTATATTGAGATCACTATTAAAATATTCTATATTATTCTAGGAGAAGGGCCCTTCTCCCCCATTTGCTGGGATTACAAAGGGGGAGTTCATGCAAGAGATTTTGAGCTGTGCTTTGAGTGAGATGGATTTATGTGTTTCTCCCCATGTTGAAGGGTTCCTTCTCAACATCTAGTGACTTCACTACCTAGCCAATCCGTTCTTTAGTTTTCTAATCATTTTTCTTAGATTAGGAGAGAATTCATGAGTGATTTGATGGTGTTGGCATTGAAGAGATCAGAAAGGTAAAGATGAGTGTGGCCAACTACAAAATTTCTCATGCCATGCCAAAATTCTAAAGAAGCTCTCAGATTTTCTTTCTTCTTGGACAAGAAACAATGGTTTCTCAAGTTTATGCTTGGATTTCTTTTTGGGTTCTAGAGAGATTTTGTCTGAGCTCTCCATCCTAGCATTAAGAATTGCTCACTTTTGGCTTTTTAGAGTGTGACATCCAAATCATTTTCTCTCATAGCACTGGTTTAGAAGACTAAATCTTGCTTGTTCTTCCATGTTTTCAAATTTTTTTGAGCTCTAATAGTAAATCTACTCCTGCTCTTTTCATGGAGGGTTACATGCACGTTTTGGCTGAGTTTGGGGTGAGTTCTTGTGAGTTTTCTTCCATGTTTATTTATTTGAAGCATAGAAGAGTTCTTGCACATCTTTTCTTCCAAAAATCTTTTTAACACACCTAATCTCACAAATTTAAGCACCCTATATTATGAGATATATTGGAAACATGATATTTTCTCAAACGCTTGAGTGAGTTTTGGTGGATTTTTATGAGATTCATTTTAGGAGATATATTGTATATCCTCTTAGCTTTCTTTTGGATTTAGTCTTGTCAATTTTCATGTACTGAAGGAAGAGTTTAAGTGAGTTTATGGTTCTTGTTGTGGGGAGCTTTTGAAAAGAAAATTTAGTGATTTCCTTGCTTTGAGTGTGTGTCATTGTGTTTCCTATAAGTTGAGAGGCTAGCTATGCATGATCAACACTTAGTTGAAACTATAGTGAAGACTATGAGATGGATTCATATTAGTACATAACTTCTTGATAGACAAAGTTATAATATAAATACTAACACATTGACTATAAACAATTAAATTAGACATCACCATCCTCAGCTAAGGTGCAAAGCTACCAAAACCAAGTCAAGATCAATGAAAACTCACTACTCTTATAGAGTTTAATAAAATGCAAGGTGTAACCTACCACCACAATCTTACAAAAGAAAGGCACAATGGTCATTTTTTTAGAAAAGTGCAATAGCCACTTTTCAACACTAACTCTAGACTCAATTGCATTAGCCCTAAAAGTCAGTATACTTTCAGGTTGCATTATACAAACTACACACTAAAGTTTAAGCTAACTGAAGTAAATTCCAACCCTTTCACTAATTTGTAATGGTTTTCGAAATGGAATGATTCTCGAGCAAAGTGATTAACAAATCAGCCATTGGAAAAATTTAAGAAAATTTGTGAAAAATTTCCATCCTAGAGAAAGAATAACTCTTAGTCTAAAGAAATAAATTCTCAAAATTTAACCAACTTCCTTCTACTAACAACTTCACATAAGTTCACCTTAACACAAATTCTCATGACTAATAGTATGTCTAAGCATCAAACATCATTGCCCATATTTTCGACATCCAATATTAATATTCACAAAATGCAAATAAACATCCAAGACTCGATCACGAAGACCATATTTTTAGATATCCACATTGTACTAACACTCTTCTTCAATCACTTTCAAGATCTAATGTAAAGCTAGAACACTAACAAGAAAAATGACATGGAAAATTAAGGTCTAAGAAGAATTCTTCATCATTCGAAATAATAATGCCACTTCCACTAACATAAGTGTTAGCAATGTCAATACTTCAGTTACATATATTTTCCATCCAACAATCTATTCCAAATGCTAATAGATAAACCAACAAACCATAACAAATGAATGCTATAACTTTTTCTAACACCTTATAGGCAAATCCTAAAGGAAACAAGGTACCAACTCAAGCTTAGCATAATGGGCCACCATTGAGAATCCAGTCAAAGCTACTATAATGTTATTACATGTAAGTAGATTAACTTCACCATCAACCACTTTGGGGTTGATCATCATTTAACCAAGCAACTTTGTAAACACATTGCTCACTATCACATGGATATGATATAAAATCACAATGACTTGATTATTAATTGAGCAACACCATGAGCAAGCTCACATTATTAATTTAAAAGTTTATGTGAGTATCAAATTCCAACTCTATTTGACAAAATGCAATATAAATGCCACACCCCATCGATAAAGATTTACAACACTAACACCAACTTTTATTCACAACACGGATAAGCTCATGCCACTTTCTTTCTAGCCAAACTCAAAACTAATATGACACCAAACTATTCAAAAAGCAATAGCAAAGTTCCTTAGAAAAGAATTAAGTTTTGTAACCAAAGTCTTTAATAACAAGCCTAGATAAAATGGTTTAGTGCCTCACCACTATCCATCCCACAACTTACCACTTGTAAAACCACCATAACCAACATACATCAAGATAAGGACTCTTGATTGCATATTGTGAATACGAACAATGAGATCACACATCGTTGCAAATCATTTTTCCAAGAAAATAAAATAATTTACATATTTGATCCGTCATCCTTAACAACTCTCTTTTCAATCTTAATTTGACTAAACCTTAAGTTTGCATTCACACTTCCTTTAGTCCAGTCCAAGAAAAGTTTATGAGAAAGTGCAATAATGACTACTTAAACCAATAAACTAATCCCTACAATCTTGATTGATCCACATATAATCATGCCTAGAAAGGATTCATTAATGCCGTGCTAAATAGCTATGGATTAGCCTATTCGCCACTCATAGCAAACCCAAGGGAAGTTTACTTTCATCCATGATACATGGAACAACTCATGAAACCACTGATAGGCTATTATTAATCTTGCCAACTCAAAGTTACACTTTGAGTTGCTAATGTGCCTCATTCATGAGCCCAAGTGCAAACTCGTGCAAAATGGTACACCTTAAAACCATTTTGCCAATTTAGAGTGTAATTTTGAGTTGCTAATGTGCCTCACTCACAAGCCCAAGTGCAAGTTCACACAATATGGTACAAAAAGGTAACTAAAATCTATACCCAAGTGTAGTGCACTTTATCTTTTTTCCCTTAAACCAACTGGAAAAGGGGCAATTGTTTGATGAGAGAGCCCTTAGTGGTTATTTTATCCCCATTTATCCCCTAAAGTTTCAAGGATCCATGGTGACAGTATATCTAAATCTCATTTATAATCACAACACCAAGGAATGAATGTGAAGTCTTAGCACCCAAATATGTACCCACTCGGATCATTATTTTCAACGAGACTAATTACCCAATCTCATTAGATAATACTCACTAAGACTTATCCTCTAATACCAAATGTAGTGCATGTGGGTTTTTACCCTTTATCCTACCATAGGATAACCACAAAATAGAACCTAAACCCTTCATATGCCACGTGTCCAAGGATAGTGGTGCAAAACTTGAGTTTTAGGGCTTTGGGCCACTAAATGAAAGAATGGAGCCAAACTCCCACACATGGATCCAAGGAGTGAAGGAACCGGAGCATGAAGCAACTCTTGAGCATATATCCTAAGGAGAGAAGGGACAAGATCACGAAGTGAGTTGGAACAATCTTAGAGCATCCAACATCCTAATACCAGAATTAGCACACAAAATGAAGCCAAACAAAGTCTAGTGCTATTTCAACATACTAGTGGCTTAATGCGAGGATATCAACTAACATGATATGGAGCTTGGGTTTAGAATACATGCTTTGGGCTTTCACTCTTATCCACCCTTAGTGCCAGGAGTTAGTCTCTAGGATACGCCATTGTGTCTAGAACAATCTCTACATTCTGTAGATATGCCAAATGAGTAAATTTAAACACTATCTATAAATAGCATTTAGGATAGAAATGAGACTAACACAAAGGGCATGATAGTGAGGGAGTTTGACAAACACGATAAGCTATCATCCAATGATATTGAGGGACTAATCTCAATACGCGAGGGTTCTTGTCAAACTAGTGCAAGATGGAGTAAAAAAGAATTAAGAGTTAGGCTGATGTAAGTGATTAATTTGTCTATTCTACTTTAGTCACTTAACCACACCTCTAACCATTTGGAGGAGTCTCACTCATAACTTTCATAAGTCCTATTCCGAACTGGGGGATTTGTTATCATTGTGAATGGCATCTATGCCATTTAGCGCTTTGCACTTGGTCCAAATGCTCCACGTGTCCAATCCCATTACCAACACCTAAAGGTACCATTGACATATCTACTTGTTACGCTAAAGCTATGTCCATTCCCCTTTTGTCACACAGGTAGTCCAAGACCATTTGCACCATAGTCCCATATCCCAAAGATTAGACCATCCGTCCATTTACAACCACACCTTAGCATCTTTAAGATGCCCGGAAACATGGGGAACTTCCCCTATATCCTTTCTTTAGTCCATGCCAAGTCCCTTTTTGTCCCTAGCAGTGCTTGCTAACACCGCCACTGGGTCTGGGTCTGAATGCTCAACCACTAAGTCCCATTGACTTCTAAAACTTCTTCACCATATGATCATATCCTTGGTCACTATACCAGAGGACTACTCATTTTCCTTTCCACAATCTTGGACTTTGGAATAATATTTCGAAACACTATGGCCCTATGCAACGAATGATCCGTTAATACTTGGAGTAGATCGTTGGATGGAGAAGGTGTGTAGTTGAGGCATTAACATTGCTAGCACTTGTGTTAGTGAAGATGATATTGTTATTTTGAGTGATGAGGAATTTTCCTTGAGCTTGATTTTCCATGTCATTTTTCTTGTTAGTGTTTTGGCTTCACATTAGATCTTGAAGGTGGTTGAAGAAGAGTGTTAAGTGCAATGTGGATATCCGAAGATATGGTCTTTGTGATCAAGCCTTGGATGTTCACTTTGCATTTTGCGGATATCGGAGTTGGATGTCGGAAGTATGGGCAAAGAGATATTCAAGGCTTAAGCATACTATGGGTCATGAGAATTTGTGTTGAGGTGAACCTATGTGAAGTTGTTGGTAGGAGGAAGTTGGTTGAGTCTTGAAAGTTTGTATTCCTGAACTAAGAGTCATTCTTTTTCTAGGATGGAAAATTTTCCATAAATTTTCTTAAGCTTTTTTAATGGCTGATCTGTTGATCATTTTATCTGAGAACCATTCTGTTTTCGTAAAGCCAGTACAAACTAGTAAAGGGTTGGAGTTGACTTCGGTTGGCTTAGATCCTAGTAAGTAGTTTGTATGATGCAGCCTAAAAAGGATGCTAACTTTTGGAGTTAAGGCAATTGAGTTGGATAGAGTCTAGAGTTGATGTAGAAGAGTGGCCGTTGCACTTTTCTAAGAAGGGTGACCCTTGTGCCTTTCTTCTGTAGCGTTATGTTTGGTGGCAGGTTGCACTTTGCATTTCATTAGACTCTATGAGAGTAGTGAGCTCTCACTGATCTTGACTTGGTCTTGGTAGCTTTGCACCTTGGTTGAGGATGGTGATGTCCAACTTAGTTGTTTGAAGTTGAGATGTTGGTACCCATACTATAGCTTTGTCTAAGTGGAGGTTGTGTACCAATATGAGTCCATCTCATGGTCTTCACTTTAGTTTCGACTTAGTGTTGATCATGTATAGCTAGCCTTTTCAAGGCATGCTCAGAGCTATTGACTAAATGCATTGGTGAGCTTATTACAGTTGAGTTAGATTTGAGTGGTCATTTAGTTCGTGCTTGTCCATGAACCTTTATTTCACCGGGGGTATCACGTTCATGTTGGACAAGTATATGACTCGATGGCATGAGTTTAGTGTTTGGGTCTTGTGGAGACAAGTTGAAGAGTGGTTGTTAGTTGCTTTGCGACTAGTGATTGCTTGTAGACTTCGTCAAGGACTATTGACACTTGCTTCACTCGATGATGATTTAACAGTGATGGGCTTGTTTTACCGGATGGTGTTGCGGAGGATCGTGTCATTAGACTTACATGGGTTTTCCATGTTGACATGTTAACTCTACCTCTATTGATATCATTTGGTTGCATTTAATTTGTGGTGTTGGATTTCATTAAGTCTTGGATGTGGTGAATCACTCCGTGATGAAATGTTATCTGTAACTGAGTTTTGCTGAAGGATTAGTCTTGGATACTGAGTAACGTATTTTCGACTTTGGTTAGCTTAGTTGCTGGAAAGTTTTGAGTGGTGATTCACTCTTGTTTTCTTTTAGCTTTGTTATGGTGTTGGATGGCATTGAAGTGATGCCTTGTCGTTGACATTGATGATGTTGAGATTTGAGTGAGATGAAATGTCTCTCCGTAGGATTGATAATAAGTCTAATTAGTCTCGATGCAATTAATGTTGATGCTTGAGCTGTAGCTTTATGTTATTAGCATTTATGCATTTGCTAGTTAGCAACTATGTTGACGTTCAAATGAACTGAGTGGCAAGTTTGAGTTAGTTGTGTTCTAGACGAGATTATTTAGTAGGGGTTGAGTTTTGGCTTTTCTTTAAAAAGTGATTCAGTCGTGGACTATGCTAACTTTACAGGTGGAAGAGTTAGTGATCAATATTGAAGTGATCAAATCCTTGTTAGATTTGAGTTGGGATATATTGATCATTGATGATTCTTCTTGTGTTTGTTATGAAGTGAGTTACGTCTTGCTATAGAGTGATTCATGGAGGATCGTTTGGTGATCACTTGTCGAGCATAGCTTTGTTATGCTTAGCTTTTGGATTGATGCAGACATGCTCTTCATTAGCTTTGCATTATGAATTTTAGCTTATGGATGTGTTGAGGAGGATATTGTGGGTTGTACCATGATTTCTTCTTTAGCATTGAAGTTAGTTCATGCAAGACTTGTGATCATTGTTAGGCAAAAACTTAGCTATAAACTTCTTCGAGCTTTTGGTTCCTTGCGTTATCATGCTTGTGGTCCATTTGTTTGAAGTTGTTGGGGAAGGCATTTTTGGCTCATTAGCTTCAATATTGAAGTTGGCTTTTGCATTTAGCAATCATTGGTGATGATTGACTATCATTTAGGATAATTGATTATCCTTGTCAAAAGGTTTTGCTTGATTATTATTGGTATAGAATGATCTGCCGTTCTTCGGGATGGTAGATTGTTTCTTCGACAATGATTATGCATCTCCTCATTGATAAGATGATTGATGATCGTTCATGATGGTTAGTTGTTCTCTTTGATAGCTTCTGGCTTTTTGCAATACTACATGTTATCTGTGGTTTGCTCTGGATTGGTCTCTTGGGTTTAAGACATCAATAGGATGTTGCTGACACTTGCTTGAGCACCTCTGGTTCCTTGGTATTGTTGACTGGGATCTATTCAGATTGGCTTCTGCAATAGTTGGCATGAACAAGTGTTTGTTGGTTTTACCATATTCATTCTGTTCTGTTGATTATTGCTTGAGTTAGTTCTGATAGATTGGGATGTTATTTCCTTCGAGTGATACATTCACGAGCATTGTGCTTGTCAGTCAATGATACTTTGTGTTCTTTGAGTTATCTCTAGTAAGTTGTTAGCTTACTGTCTGCTATCTTCAGTAGTTAAGTTTCATCATTGAGTTTACTTGATGATCCTTGCTATTGAATTTTGTTTGATGGTGAATCCTATGTTTACCAATTATGATGATCTTGGTGGTTCCTACACTATTATACTGGTTTATCGGATGATAATTTGCTTAGAATACTTTTGTGTTCTACTCTAAGATATAATCACTGATAATTAAACTTCTAAGATATCATTGTCTTTGACTTTGATATTGTCCATCTATTGATCTTTGAGTTTGGGCCAGTATAGGCAGACTGGCTTCGGCACTTTGTGTGCATGTTGAAATCTTTAGTCATGGGGTAGTTACTGTCGACTGGTCACATCACCTGCCTCTCTGTCGATGTTCCTTATTCCGTTAAAAGGGCATGACCATGTAAACAACTCTAACTGCCTGTTTACAGTAGTCTATTTAAACCTTACCGACAGGTTTGGTTTCTTTGCTTAGGAGGGTTGGGGCCTTTGGCTTCTCTCTCTATGTCCCTGCAGGCAGGGGCGTATCACACTTTTGTAAGCTAGGTGACTCCTAGAGCAGCAAGGGTGGCTGACTCCGTTAGTCATTTCCTTGTCGGCGACGGCCGGAAGGTGTCTGAGCTGGTAGCGCATCTGCGTTAGACAAAGAGGTTGCCTCCTAACTCATTTAAGTTGGTGCATTTCTCACATAGTGTGAGTACCGTGAACTTTTTCTGGAGTTGTTTCTTTGGCAGTATTCTAGACTCGAGTGTGTATCGACGAGGATGTCGATCTTCCCTAGGGGGGGAGAGTGTCTCGAATGTGACTTCGGGTATCGAAAGTTACCTGTCGGACACTCTTACCTTACTGCCACGATGGCAGGAGGTCGGTATTGCTGCACCCGTTATCAGTCTCCGCCTAAGCTAGTTGAGAAACTGGTCCTCGTGTGTGCACTTGACCAGATGAGCATAAGGAAGGAATTCCTAAGTGTTTATTTAATCAAGCATACTTGACCTAGTTAGAGAAATTCATTTGTTGACTTGCACTTGCTAGTGTTGGGAACCCCCGCGATATTGAGCTTGGTCCCTCAATATTTGCTAGATGATAGTTTACCGTGTCTACCAAACACCCTCACTATCATGCCTTTGGTGTTAGTCTCATTTCGGTCCCAAATGCTATTTATGGAAAGTGTCCTGATTTGCTCATTTGGCATATCTACAGAATGTAGAGATCGTCCTGAACACAATGGTGTTCGTCCCGTGTCCAAATTCGCAATCTAGGGACATTCCATATTTAGTAAGTTTCGAGCTTGTCCCAGAGACTAACTCCTGATACTAAGGGAGGCTTGGGGTGAAAGCCCAAAACGTGTGTTCCTCAAGGGGGGGGGGGGGCTGTGGGGGGTTCCAAATGTATAGTAGGGATAGTGGGTAGGTCGGGCATGGCCGACCAACTTGAGGCATAGTCTAGCTCCCACTTGTGTGCCTGTCTTTGTTCTGCGTCCGGCTTGGGTCTAAGCCCAAGTTCCATTCTATGCTAACTGGTGGAATACCCATATCCTCGCGTTAGGCCACCGGTATGCCGAAATAGTGCCAGACTCTGTTTGGCTCCGTTTTGCGTGCTGGTCCTGGCATTGGGATGCTGGTTGCTCCAGGACTGTTCCAAGTTGCTCCGGGCTCTTACTCCTTCGCTCCTTGGGCTTTTTGCTTGGGAGTTGCTCTATGGTTCGGTTCCATCACTTGGCTCCATGCTTGGGAGTTTGGTACCGTTCTTTTGTTCAGTGGCCCAAGGCCCTGAACCTCAGGTTCCTATGGACACGTGGCATGGACACGTGGCATGTGACATGTGGCATCTGTCACGTGGCACAAAGAGGGTTTAGGTTCCGCTTTGTGGTGTTATCCTATGGTAAATCACCATAGGATAAAGGGTCAAAACCACGTGCACTACAGGCCTTCCCTTTCACAAATTTAACACTTTGGGAGCTGAAATTTGCATTCCAAATATATATGTCCTTCGTTTTCACACTTTGTACACCACACTCCTTCTTTGAGTTCAGTTTGTGAGATTTTCCTGATTATATCTTTCAAGTCTTGGTCTTTTGGTGTTTTCTTCTTTGTCTTAATGTGTATTTCTTCCTCTTCTTCATCATCTAAACTATCATCGATTTGTGAAGGTATAGCTTTTGTGAATTGCTTGAATCGCTTTTCCAATATAAGGATTTCTTTGGAGAGTGTATCAACACTTTCATCATTTGGATTCTTTGTTGCAGCAGCAATTGCTACCATATTTCTATAGATTTCTTTGAGTCCTTGGATATAGGACAAGCTCTTTCCTTTATCTGTTATCAAATCCTTGCAACGCTTTGCATGAAACTTAAATCTTCAAGTGTAATCTTGAATTCCTTCACATGGTTTTTGTTTGAAGTTTTTGATGATCTCATAGTGTTCTTCTAGAGTTCCACCGGTCTATAATTGCTCTTTGAATTGTGTGACCTTTTCGTCATGGGTCAAAGCATCATTGAGTGTATTATGCCAATCAAGTGCTTTTCCTTTAAGTGTGTATGGGAAAAGTATTTCTCAATGCATTTCCTGTTTATTCATCTTTACAATTTGATCAAATTGTTTAAGATGCTGGTTCACATCTTCAGTTTTTCCACCAATAAAAATGGGATAGGAAATCATGTTCCCTATGGCTGTCGCTAGGTTGATGATTGCCATTTGAAGTTGTAGACTTTGTTGGTTGAGTTGTTGTTCTAGTGAGTCTGGATTTGTGTAAAACTCTAGTGCTATGTATTCTGCTTCTTCAAATGCCTCAAACTTTGGGGTGTCTTCAATATTTAATTCTTTGTTATCTTTGGCTGGGTTGCTTGACTTGGCAACTTGAATTTGTTTATCCTCTTTGTCGTACTTCTCTAATATCGTTTCTAAAATTTGTTGCTATTGTTGTTCTAATTTCTCTTTTTCTATCCCTTCCTTTTTCACTTCTCGATTCTTTTGTTGAAGATCTCTTTCCCAGATCTTGATTGAGTCTGGTTTGTGTTTGTACATTTAGTTTACTAAATCTTCTCAACTTGAATGTTGAGATAAGTTTCCTGAATTTGTGTTTTGCCTAAGTTGTCTTGGGTCAAATGTTGTTCTTCATAGATCGCAAAGTCAAGCTCTTGTGTCTTGAGTCTTTTACAAGTTTAGTTTTGTTGTATAAATGCGGAGTCAAGCTCTTGTGTCTTGAGTCTTCTGCAAGTTTGGTTTTGTTGTATAAATGCAGAGTCAAGCTCTTGTATCTTGAGTCTTCTGCAAGTTTGGTTTTGTTGTATAAATGCGAAGTCAAACTCTTGTGTCTTGAGTCTTTAATTGAGTTTTTCTTTCTCGATTCTTCCCAAGTTTCTTCTCAAGGTCACTTTCCTGAGTCTAGCTTAGGAAAGGTCTTGTATTTGAAAAATTTGGTGGTGTAAATAAGTACAATTTTGTTTGTTGGAAGGAGGTCGATTGTGTCATAAATTGATCAATATAGTTGTTCACTAGTAATATTGGATACTGATTGCCAACTTTGGGTTCGAGTAGGTATGCAAACGATTGCAACTCTCTTTAGTAGTCCAATCTTGAATAATTGTTTTGATCTCTTACAATGTGTTAGTCGTATTGGAATGCGAGCTCTCACTATAAGCTTTTGTGTTTCCCAGTGGATGGTAATATTTGAAAATGCTGAATATAGTAGTGGTTGTATTTTTAATGTCCTAATTCTTGTATGTTTCTTGTCTCAAATGATGTCCACACGTCAAAGTATGGATTCCAATAGATTCTTGTTGCTTTAAGCCTATGTGTGCATGGATCTATTCAGCACGTTTTTCTTTATGGTCGATTTCGTGATAGTGCATTTCCCTGATGCCATACTTGCCAGTGTTGTTCTACTTCCCTCTGTCATATAGCACATTCTCTTTCACGATCAGAGTCAATTGCTTTGTGAACTTCCCAAGGGATAATCTCAATTAATATTCTTGCATTATAAGTTTGAAAACTTGACACAGGATCTCCTAAAATACTCCTTAAAATGTTGAGATTGTTTGGATGCACTCTTCCTTCTTGGTTGTGAGTGATATGTATCTCTAAGCTGGTTTCAACATTGGACCTTAATGTCAAAGTTGAAGTTTGTTACTGTATTTAATCTTGGCCCATTGTGATTCTGTCTTAAATTTGCCCTCCTTCAACTTGTAATCCTTGAGCTTTCAAGTCATTCCCTTGAACTTAACTCAAGTTCATGTTCCCGTCGGTTTCTTGAACTTGAATTCCCAATTCAAATTTATTGATTGCCTTGTCCTTGATTGTCCAGCTATTCTCATCCGTCCTAAATGGTGCCAATATGCTATAGTATATAGTTCAATAAGAGTGCTTGTTGGTAGCATTACATGAAGAGGACTTTGAAGAAGTCGGTAAAGTAATTCTGCATTCTCTTCAAAATTTGTAAATCTAAGAGTGTCCACAAACCAACGAACTTGTGGTTCAAAGGTTCTACACTCTATTACTGCTATGACTCTCATCAAATCAGTGTTGAAAACAAGTGTTAATAGTTGAAAACTTTCATGTTTATATATGCCTAAGAATTTGATAATTGTTTGTTGAAAGATGTGTCCACGATACACCCAAGTTAGGGCTCTTGGAGTTGTAAAGAAATCGAAGTAAATATATTTTTCTTTCAACATTTCCTTTTTTCGCATTCTTCCTATTTGCTAATCAATTTGTAAAAGAGTCGCAAAATTGTTTCTTGGAGTTTTAGAAACTAAAGCTTTGTTTCTCTTCTTGTTCTAAACTATTATCACTCTTTTTGGTGTTGTTTTCTTGGGTTATTTCTTTTTGTTCCTTTCTCTCTTCCATTGTGGCATTTTCATCCTTAATTCGGAGTTTTACTTTTACTTGCTTGCAAGTGTTGCATTGCCATTTTGGATAGCATTGCTTGTATGGTTTTGCACAATTTCTAAAACCACACAAAAGGCAGTCTTTGTATCTTGTACAGTTTGTGTCTCTAAATGGGTGTGCTTTTTCATTCTTCTTCCATCTCCAGTCGCTAGAATTTTTCCTTGGTCATTTCTTTGTCATAAATTCTTGGAATATTCACTTTCTTCAACCTCTTGCCAAAAATAGTTATGCATAGAGGTAGGCTCATGGAGCCGATAGTGTGGAAACACCGAATGTGCCAAGATGTGCTGCCTTGAGGTCAAGTTAGTGGGTTTATGAGAACCCCTTCCAAAGGAATCCCAAAGGAAATGGGAATGGCAAGCTGGAAAGCATGCGGTTAAAGTGTGGTGTGATGGAGGTGTGGAAGCACCAGCAATGAGTTGTAGGACTTGACAACTATGAGGCAACTAAGCAAAAGGTGCAAAATAATTGGTAGAAGGTAACTACCTAAGACTTCTTATTGGGATAAAAAAGTTAGATATACCGTTATGGGGGAGAAACTGCTTATGTTGCGACATAGTAAGTCAATGTTGTAAAGGGAATGCTCATTGCAAAGAAGGCCATCATTGGGACACCCAAACACTCTAAAACACTAGAAAGTTGTGTTTGGTGTTGCGAGGGCATTAGATAAGGCCCAAGGGACTAAATCCCTAGTGAATGATGGATAGGAGGTGCTATCCAAACGTCCAAGGTTCTGGAGACAGGAGAAATCCGTTTACCTGATTTAGACAAAGCTAAAAATAGGATTTTGGCAAGGTTGGTGATGGGCATATAAAGGCCCATAAGTAGCAATGTTAATCCCGGTGTGTGGGATTATAAGGTGAGTATGCCCAAATTGAGGAACCACTCCCTAAGCTATCAGGTAGGTTCATCCCTATGAATACTTATTAAGGCATAGTAGAAGGTGCAAAGCTATCCTCCTAGTCTGGAGGAGAATAACCAAAAGAAATATATAAAGCCAAAAGGCAAGTAATATTGGGATGGAACTGAACCATAGAAATCGAAGGGCATAACCGATGGTGGTTATGCAAGTTGGGAGTGGAGAATCAAAAGGGTGTTCGAGGATGTTGTTACTAGCAACCATGATGCCATGGAGAGTCTAAAATGTGGAATTATCCATGTTAGACCATATGGTGAGTAGGAAGCTTCCAAAGGAGAAGCCTTAGCAAGCTAAGGAACAAAGTTCCTTGAAGGTTCCCAAAGACAATTCTAGGTAGATAAATACCTAGAAAGCCAAGTGTGAATGGTTCCTAGAGCTTGCGAAATCAAAGTGGCACAACAAAAGCGTTGTCTTGGAACTGGCTATAAGGCGAGGCTATCAAGGTTGGGGAAGTAATTCCCAAGTGTTCAAAGAAAGGGCTTTGAATGAAAGTCGATGGTTAAGGACTTTCATGTTTATGCATGAACCATGTTACGGTGGCCGAATGACTTGCTAAGTGAGATTGGCAAGTTAGGGGAACAAATCCTCTAATCGAAGGTGCTAACTTCAAAAGGGGTGGCCCATAGGGCTGAGTATGGAGGAGTCCATGCATGATCATAGATTTGCCAGGTGAGAGGATTTAGTAGTGCGGAGGAACTAGGTTCCTAAGCTGTTATCTATAGCATGCTTTAAGTACATGTAGGTGCACCGGCATGGGGAGTCACGCCAGGCATCCTGTGCGATACCATCTGTAGATGCATATACGAAGGTTGGGTTCGAGTCCTGACCCTCTAGTGCTTGGGTTTAAGTCCCAAATCACTAGGGCGTGGTGATGGTTTGGAATATGAAGACACTCATTTTTCAGTAGTCATGGACTCTCAGTGAGGAGACTGGTTTGGGCACACTGCCAAGCGAGGGATGCCTTGGAGTTGTGATGCACAGTTAAATTGTTTAGTGTGGCTCGGCATATCTAATTTTAACATCTTAGTGCGAGTGGCACCAAGGATGTAGTGAATGAGATGGGGACACCTAATCTCAGTTGCTATGGACCCTTGGCCGTAAAGGTTAGCTTGGGTGCACCGCCAAGTGTGGGGGATGCCCCCGGGGTCATGGTCAACAACTTGAAGGTCTAGAAGACCAAGTACCTCTTGGCAACTCTGATAAGGTGCCAAGGTGAGATCACTAGGTGATCTTGTGGCTAAATAAGGACAAGGTCTTTGGTTGACTAAGGAATGAAGTTCTTGGTTCAAAGTGTTGATTTGAACTATTTATGATGGTGGTGTTTGGTCAAGATGACCAAGTGGGAAGAGCACCTAAGAGAAATAAGCTGTGTCCATGCAATGGCATAGTGAATCTGAGGAAAATAGTCTTTATAAGAGACCTATGGGAGGGTCACTAAATTGAGCTATGAATAAAGCCATAGCAGGAAATGATAAAGAGACATACTAGGGGTAAAAGCCCTTTGGACTTAGTAAGCAAAGTCTTTGCTATAAAACCGAAAGGATACTTCAAGAATGAAGGTAGCGATCCGATGTTGCTAGGTGCAACAATCAAGGATAGGAGCAAAAGACTAGTGGTTAAGAAAGGAGCCATGGGAATCATAGGAAAGAATCCAAAATGCAAAATTAAGCCAAGAATACTAATGTGTTGGGTGCTAATGAATTGTGGGAAAGGCGATGTGTTTCTAAGGATGGATTCCCAATTGCTCCGATTTAGCGAAAGTGGAAGCTCCAAGATAGGGAGCAGTAAAGTAGCTAAATGATAGGGATGTGGACAACCCTAGCATGAATTAGGATAACTGAAACTTAGTGCCAAAGGTCACACAAAATGGGAAAGAGAATGATAGTGCCCTCAAATAAAGAACTTCCAAAGATGGGGAAGTGGAATTGCATAATATATGCAATGCAAGGTGTCGAAGACACTTAGGAAATTGACTCTGACAAGTCAAATTTAAAAGTTCTAGAGTGCAAGTTTATATCAATAGGAACTGAGGCTACTTAAGAGTGAGTAGTGGGATTGAGATAGAGGAAGTGCCTCTAATGGGTTTAGAAATAACTAAACCAATGAAAGGAAAAGAACCACCATAGGTGGTCGATCAAGTCTTTATGTCAGAGAAGCTATGTGCCTTAGAGGATGGAGAAGGCATAGTGAGCCTTCAGTGTCATACCATTGATGAATATTGGCTAAATGCTAAGGATGGAAACGGTAATACATGTTAGTGTTACTTTATAAAAATGGTTTACCGTTCGATGAGGACATCGAACTTCGTCTATGGGTGGTGGAGTTGTGAGACACAAAATCCCTAGGCCCCAAAGTGGAGACAAAAGGGTGCCATGTGGTAGTGGCCAAAGTGAAAGCCAAACGAACGTAACACGTTTGGACTAAAATCTCTGACTTGAAAGGTCGAGAGCGGGAGTGAAACTCCCAACAAAGTGCTCAAAGAACAAGCACAAAGCAAGCAATAAGTGAGTCTCTAGAAAAGGAGTCCGAGATGGACCTGAGATGGAGTCCAAGATGGAGTCCGAGATGGACCCGAGATGGAGTCCGAGATGGACTTGAGATGGAGTCCGAGATGGACTTGAGATGGAGTCTGAGATGGAGTCTGAGATGGAGTCTGTCACGAATGTGACTTCGGGTATCGAAAGTTACCTGTCGACCAGTCCTTACGGACACTCTTACCTTACTGCCACGATGGCAGGAGGTCGATATTGCTGGACCCTTTATCAGTCCCTTTGGTGCTAGTGGAGTTAACTGGGCATTTCGAGTGTACTTAGACCGGACGAACATAAGGACGGAATTCCTACGTGTTATTAGCTAAGCATACTTAGCCCGGTAAGGAGTTCCCGTCTCGTTTTGTCTTGCACTTGCTAGTGACAAGAACCCTCGCATATTGAGATTGGTCCCTCAATATTGCTACATGATAGCTTACCGTGTTTGCCAAACACCCTCGCTATCATGCCCTTTGTGTTAGTCTCATTTCGGTCCCAAATGCTATTTATGGAAAGTGTCCTGATTTGCTCATTTGGCATATCTACAGAATGTAGAGATCGTTCTGAACACAATGGTGTTCGTCCCGTGTCCAAATTTGCAATCTAGGGACATTCCATATTTAGTAAGTTTCGAGCTTGTCCTAAAGACTAACTCCTGATACTAAGGGAGGCTTGGGGTGAAAGCCCAAAGCGTGTGTTCTTCAAGGGGGGGGGGGCTATAAGGGGTTCTAAATGTATAGTAGGGATAGTGGGTAGGTCGGGCATGGCCGACCAACTTGAGGCATAGTCTAGCTCCCGCTTGTGTGCCTGTCCTTATTTTGCATCCGGCTTGGGTCTAAGCCCAAGTTCCATTCCATGCTAGTTGGTGGAGTACCCATATCCTTGCGTTAGGCCACCGGTATGCCGAAATAGCACCAGACTCTGTTTGGCTCCGTTTTGCGTGCTGGTCCTGGCATTGGGATGCTGGTTGCTCCAGGACTGTTCCAAGTCGCTCTGGGCTCCTATCCCTTCGCTCATTGGGCTTTATGCTCGGGAGTTGCTCCGTGGTTCGGTTCCGTCATTCCTTGGCTCCATGCTTGGGAGTTTGGCACCGTTCCTTCGTTCAGTGGCCCAAGGCCCTGAACCTCAGGTTCCTATGGACACGTGGCATGGACATGTGGCATATGACACGTGGCATCTGTCACGTGGCACAAAGAGGTTTAGAGGTCCTATGGTAAATCATCATAGGATAAAGGGTCAAAACCACGTGCGCTACAGAGTCCGAGATGGAGTCCGAGATGGACCTGAGATGGAGTCCAAAATGGAGTCTGAGATGGAATCCGAGATGAAGTTCAAGATGGACCTGAGATGGAGTCCGAGATGGAGTCTGAGATGGAATCCAAGATGGAGTCCGAGAAGGACCCGAGATGGAGTCTGAAGTTGAGATCGAGACCGAGACTAGGACCGAGACCGGGACCAAGACCGAGACCGGGACCAAGACCAAGACCGAGACCAAGATCGAGGCCAAGGCCGAGACCGAGCCCAAGCCCGAGTCTGAGTCCGAGTCCGAGTCTGAGTCCAAGTCTGAGAGGGTGAAAGCCCAAAGCGTTCATCTCCCAGACCCTAGGGGGTTTGGTGAGCTTCAAAAGTATAGTAGGGAGAGGACTCCAGTGGAGCCAGTTTGGCCAGGAAAGGCCAGTTTGTCCCAGGAAGGCTATACCCAGGTTTGGTGAACTCCAAAAATATAGTAGGGGGAGGACTCCAGTTGAGCCAATTTGGCCAGGAAAGGCTAGTTTGTCCCAGGAAAGCTATACCCAGGTGTTGGGTGATAGGATAACCACTGGGAAGTCCAAAGCTAGAGTGAATACGGACCGACAAGTGGGGTAGCTTGGTGAAGTGTTCAAGAGCTAGCTCTAGTTCCCCCGGGAGATCGAATGGTCGATGCTCCCAGTCCAAGTGTGGGTGGCACTACCTACTTGGATACCTAGCATAACTCAATGGAACCTCGCTCTAAGCCCATGGTTAAAGCACCCAAAGGTGGAAGGTGAGGAGAGTACCCATGAGGCTCGCGTAGGGCCACGGTGTTCCGAAATGTTGTCCCAAAGGCCTAGACTGTGAAAAGGAAGAGGAGTAGTCGTCTGATGTAGTGATCAAGGATATAGTCGGGTGGTGAGGAAGTCCCAAAGGACCGTGGGACTTAGTGGTCGAGCCTGTGGGCCTCGATCCAGTGGCAGTGTTGGCGAATATGGCCATGGGCAGCAAAGGACTTGGTGGGGACCAGAAAAGGGATATTGAGGAAGGCTATTCCCCATATCTGTGGGCATCCTATGGATGCTAAGGAGTGGATCTGGGATGATCACTCATGGACGGATGGCTCAGTCTTTGGGAGACGAGACTGTGATGTAAGTGGTGTCAGACCACCAGTGTGACCAAAGTGACTGGGCATGGCCTTAGCGTAACGGGCTAATATGTCGATGGTACCTTGGAGACAAGTTGGTGGATAAAGGGTATGTTAGGTTAATCAAGTTGTTATATGGGGCACTAATGTTATTTGTGAAAAAGAAAGATGGACCTATACGCATGTGTATAGACTACCGGTTACTAAACAAGTATATAGAAAAGAACAAATACCCTTTACCAAGGATTGAAGACTTGTTCGATAGGATGGGAAAGGCAAAATACTTCTCGAGGATTGACCTAAGGTCATGGAGAAAGAGGAAAAAGGCAAGCTCAGAAGTTCAAGCTTAGGAATACAAATTTGAGAGGTTCTGTAAGTGACTAAATTTTCCAATCTACTTTAGTCACTTAACCACACCTTTCACCACTTGGAGGAGTCCCACTCACAACCTCTGTAAATCCTAGTTTGGACTTAGGGACTTGCTAGCCCCAAAGATGGCATCCATGCCATTCAACCATTGCACTTGGTCCAAGTGCTCCACATGTCCAATCTCATAACCGACACCAGTTAGCACTTGAGCTCCTTGCGTTTCTTTTCGTTCAAACAATAGGGGGGACAAACCATAGCCTTAGCATCTTTGACCAGCTCAATTTTATATTTTATCAGTCATGAAGGGGGTAACACTAGCTCCTCCAGCATGGTATCTTGGAATTGGTCCAACACTTACTAGATCACTAAAGTTACTTCTTTTGTTCCCATCTTTTTATCACTCCTCACCGAGAATAAGTATAAAAATGTTGCCTTGGTTCCTTTAGTGAGTTTTCCTCTTGTGAACATCAGGTTCAAATAGGAGTCGTTGGCCTTACATTGCCCTACCTTTAAATCCTAAGCCTCCACCCTGGATTGTTCTCCCTGAGCATTTGCCAGTACCACAAGGTTTCTACCTTGTCCATGCAAGGCTACTACGAACTGATTGAACCAATCCATCCCGAAGATTATATCAAATCCCGCTATGTCCAACACGGTGAAATCCATGTCTACTTTCCATGTCCCTACTTCGACTCTTGCTTGTTGAAGTACCTCATTGGTGCTTTGGCTACCTTGAACAATCCTTGGTTCCTCAGCCTCTACACTGTTAGTCCGGCTCACCGGACTATGTCTGCACCCACAAAATTATTTGAAGCACCCATGTCAATAAAGATCTTAACAAAGCTACCTTTGAGTTTCCCTTGGAGGGGTAGTAAATGTCGCGAACGACTCTTTAACAAGGTTGCTCATGTAATGAGTAACTTTGAGCTAAGGACTGGATCATGTACCTCAATTTGGTTTTTATCCGACTTAATGGCCATATTGACTCTGACCTTCTTCAGGTAGGGACATTCCCTTGAAAAATGTCCCACTTCACCACAGTTGAAGTATATATTGTTTCCCATGCTACTAGTAGAGTTGACATGATTATCCATGAGTTTGTCCCTCTTTGCTTGACTCCCCCATGTACTTGCTCTTTGGCCACCAGATCTGCCTTATTGAAACTCTAAGGACTCGTTTTTAGAAAAACTCTTCTTGAATTTTCCTTTGCCATATGTTTCCCTTGGTTTGGCCCCTTTGCTAAATGTAGACCCTGACTCCATTATGTTCGCCTTTCACATGTTATCATTGAAATGTGTAAGGAACCAACTCGCCAAGGTGTCGTAGGCTAAAGGAACCCCAAAAGCATGACCAAAATGACAAAGAGTTCATCGGATGGGACCAAGTCGAAGATTGAGTCCAAGACCGACTCGGAGACCGAGTTCAAGATAGAGTCTGGAATCGAGTTCGAGGCCGACTCGGGACCGAGTTCGAGACCGAGTTCGTGTAAGCCACAAATTTTTCCTTTCCAATTTGCCAGCTTACCTCGTCTATCCGTCCAACACTGCCTTGGCTTTTGCTAAGTCCCCTCGCCAAGGTTCTCGCCTATGGTACCAGCTCCTACTTGGTTTCAGCTACTCACTGCACGAGCAACGGGGCGTTAGCCATCCTTCCACGGATTCCCAAATCACTCCCAATCCCCCTCCCCGGGTTAGACTGGACTTAAGGTTCGGCTACACTCCCCGCAAGCACAAGCAGCCAAGCACACCAAGCTTCCAGGTTCCTAACATCCCTTGGTACCACAAGACTTGATCATGGGACCCTCTAAATCCCAAGTCTTGAGTGCAACACTTGCTTCGGGATGCCGGGGCGAAACACCGTGGCCTAACGGCCCGGTATGGGTACCTCTCGCCCCCCACTTCCATCCCGAAGGA